>NC_050450.1:46743170-46908170 GCF_903995425.1 Onychomys torridus
GGCCGAGCCTCTCCCCCTGCATCAAGGCTGAGCAAAGCATCCCACCACAGGGAATGGGCTCCAAAAAGCCAATTCATGCACCCAGAATAAGTCCTGGTCCCATGGCCAGGGTCCCCACAAACATATCAAGCCACACAACTGTCACACACATTCAGAGGGCCTAGTTAGGTCCCATGTAGGTTCCCCAGCTGTCCGTCCAGAGTCCGTGAGCTCCTACTAGCTCAGGTCAGCTCCATCTGGACCCCTTTTACTATACATCTTTTAGCCTTTTTGACTGCACAAACAAACTTAAGACTGTCGAGCTACACCTGGATCCTCCACATGGCTCTCTTGGCTGGTTCTGACTGCTTCTAGATTCCTGAGAGCCAAGCCTAAACCTCACAGCCTGGTCAGAGGTTCATGACCAAGAACTGCATTAAACCTTCCTAGCTGCGGAAGCTTCCTGAGCTGCTACACAGGTTTTACTTAGCTTGCCGTTTTTATTTAGCACTGCTGGCTGAACAGCAGTGCCTCTTAAAGGGGCTGTGTCCTTTTACTTTTCATTTTTTCTCCCAGCTTTCTCAGTACCTACATGGAAATTCAGCCCCATATTGGGTGTGACAATGTTGTTGGTTGTTTTTAATCTTTTGTTGGGGGCCCACCACCCATCTCCCAAATAAATCACATACATGGAGGCTTATTCTTACTTATAACCCAGCCTTAGCTTGGCTTGTTTCTTGCCAACTTTTTTATAACTTAAATTATCCCCTCAATGTTTTGTGTCTGGGCTTTTTCTTTTTCTTTCTTTTTTTTTTTTTTTTCACTTCTGAAATCTTATTTTCACTTTTACTCTGTGGCTGGATGTGTGGCTGAGTGGTTGGCCCCTGTAGTCCTCTTCTTCTAGCTCCTTCTTTCTCTCTTCTTCCAGATTTCTCCTTCTCTCTGTTTTCCAGCCCACCTATCCTCTCTCCTGCCTTGCTATTGGCTGTTCAGCTCTTTATTAGACCATCAGGTGTTTTAGACAAACAAAGTAACACAGCTTCACAGAGGTAAATAAATGCAACATAAACAAAAGAAACACACCTTAAAACAATATTCTACAAAATAGGGTGAAATTTAACATCTTAAATCTTATGTTTTGTTTATGTAGCCAAAATTATTGTCTCCTTAAAATAATTGTTTTACTATAAGATTATTTCTTAGTCTCTTGAAAACCATAAAGTAAAAACTTATACACAAACATGAAGTAAAAAGAAAAAGATCTGAATAATATTACTAGAGAAAATAATCTAACTCATCTTATGCAGTAAGAAAAGAGAACAGGAGGAATGTACCAGAAAATTAGGAAACAGGAGCTGGTGCAAATGTGTGCTCTTGTTTATGATATCTCCATGGTGACAGTGGACTGCATTATCCAGTTGGAACATGCAGAATGGAGCTGCTGAATGGGTAAAAGATAAGGTCCAATATGATAACTCTATTAAATCTGCTTCACCAATTAGTTCAGTTCTTGGCACTTGGGTGACTCACAACTACATGTAAATCAAGCTTAAGAGAAACTGATAACCTCCTTTGGCCTCTGTTGACACTGCACACACATACACATGCACTCATAGTTACACCTCACAGAAACACATATATCCATATAGCGTGCATGCACACACACATATATTCACACAGAAAAACAAACATATATATACACACACACTCACATACCACACACTCACACACAAATATACACAAACACTCATGCACATAAACACAAAGATATAAACACACAAAGACATAAACACATACAAACACATATGTATACACACAAATACAGACACACACAAAAACACATATACATATACAGGCACACAAACACACATACCCATAAAAATAAAATCTTTGTTTTAAAGCAAAGGAAAATGGTTTAATTACTGAATTCTAACAAGTGTTCCAAAAGTAACAACAAATATCTAACTGTTCCAAATATTAAGGAAGGGGAATACTTCCCAAATCCTCACAGCAGGCTGGTACTGTTCTGATACACACAGCAAGGATACACATAGCAAAAACTATGGAACAACATCTAAGATAAACATTTCACACCAACTTCATAGCAGAATACTGGCAAATTATATTTATACCCCATTAAAAATATTGCTCACCATGCCAAATGGAAAACATCCCAGGAATGCCAGATTGTTCAATGCTCATGAATAAAGAAAGGAATGAAACCCATTTAATTATGTCAATACACAGAGCAAACCCATTTCACAGAGCCAGCATCTCTTTCTGATGAAATCTTCCAGCAAGTCAGATGTAGAAAGTCCATATGAGAGGACATATCATGCTCTCAGGCACGTGAGCATCATACAAATAACATAAGCACAAGATCTGGAACAACAGATGTGTAAAGGAAAAGAAAGGAAACTTCATTCCAAATTACTTATTTTACTGTTTCTTGAAAGAGGGGTTTCACACCCAATAGTTTCTTCAGGGCCTCTGTGACATTCTTATTCCTAAGACTGTAGATTAGTGGGTTCAACAGAGGGGTGAGTATTGTGTAAAACACAGACACAACCATGTCCTTCTCATGGGTGTGGAAGGAGGCAGGGAGCATGTAGGTGTAGACAGCAGCACCATAGAAGAGGATGACCACAGTCATGTGGGAGGAGCAGGTAGCCAGGGCCTTCTTCCTGCCCTCTGCTGACTTCATCCTGTGAACAGTGAGGAGGATGGAAAGGTTATGTCAGTGGCAGAAGCCTTCCCACCACAGCTACTGTGTCCAGGTGTGGCCTCTCTGTCCTCTCTCTGCTTATATTGGAAGGAACCCACCATGCCTCCTCCACATGCTGTGTGTGGTGGCACCATCTCTCACCTAATACAGCAACTGCAGGACCTGACCAAGGGCAACAGCCATGTTGTGGCCCTGGAGTGAGCCTATCTGACTATCAGAGCAGAATGATGGAAAACCTGCAGAGCCCCGAGAGGCACCCCTCGCCTCAGCCTTGCTGAAGGAGACAAGTGAATCTGGCACAAGCCTGAGAGTCTCCTAGCCTATGTGGAGGTCCGAGGAAGATGAGGGAGAAGGGGAGACATCTGAGGATAAGATGATTCTGTCTTGGCAGGAGTGAAAAGTGCATCTTCATGCCCCATGGAACTTCAGGGAGACAGAGACACAGGTCACACAGTGCCCAGGAGGGCACTACCTCCAGAGGAAAGTGCCTCAGCCTGATGCAGCGGGGTATTGATAGACACTGAATTTAAATAGGGCAGTCTGAACTGCTGGTTCTGTTTTATTGTTGTTTGGTTTTTTGTTTGTTTGTTTTGGCCAGCTTGGTCTACATAACGAGTTTCAGGACAGCTAGAGCTGTGATAGAGAAACAGCTAAAAAAAACCAAACCAAAATATGTATGTGTGTGTGTGTGTGTGTGTGTGTGTGTGTGTGTGTGTGTGTGTGTACTGACCTGTGCCAAGTCTCTGCTCTGCAGGTGGCTCGGGGGTGAGTATATCACAGTGAATAGATGAATAGAGATTCAGTTTCCACAGAGAGAGAGAATGTACAAGGGTACTTAAGTACAGAACCAGCAAGATGTGAATCAGGCATGTGTATATAACATGTTAGGCCATTATATTTGGACCCCTGGGGCAGTCACAATCCAAGGTTGGCTGAAGCATGGAGCCCCTGGAGAAACCGAGGTGGAGATGAGGGGATGAAGCTAGGTGAGTTCGGGTTTCCACGCTGTCCAGTACACACACCCTTACTTCTTGCTTTGTTTATATAATGTTGCTTTGTTTTAAATGTGCTGATCAGACCTAGTTTAAAACCCTGGCTAGGGATGGGTCTGTTTCCTTCACTGAACCTCTGATTAAGTCCACACCCCAACCCCTGTCCCTTATCCGGCTTAACCACTCCTGGCCACCTCACCAGCCTTAACTCCTCAGGAGTGGAGTAGCAGACAATTGAGTTACCACACCATGCCCGAACCCCCCAGAAGCCGGGCAAATCTGCTGTACACGCTGTGTGTAATGCAGGTCTGATAGCCCCAACCTCCCACTACCCCATCCTAAGGGTTTTCCTCCACCAATGGCCCTTCTCCGCTGACCACCCCAGCGTCCTCACCTGGATCTGTTCTTTCCTTGCCCTGTTGCTGGAGTGAGAGATCCCTTAAATTTGCATGACCCTTTTCTTAGAATTGTTGCCCTCTGCTGGCCATATCTAGAATCACAGCTGTGGAGTACCTGCGCCCAACCAGCTGCAGGGCCTTTGCCTGGTCTTCAAACTACGCATTTTTAGTATTTCACACTTTATTACACATTGAAATAGTAAATAGTGACACATGAACACAATAATAATAAAATAAAAAACAGTAGTTCTAATAATAAATACTACATATTATTGTCATTATACACAGACTTGGGATTTATCTTTAAATCTTTTAATAAATGCCTGTAGGCTTAATTCATGTATGATATATCTGTTCAGATTAAGTCTTGTTTGCATCATGGAACGTTTGCCCATAAAAATTATGTATTAAAATAGAGAAGTAAGAATTAGTTCCATACAAACAGAAGTAAAGGGAACTCCTGAGAACCAAGCCAGCACTACAGAATATTCTTACAAAAATAATGAACATGAAGGAGCAAGGAAGACGGTTTCTCACAAATACATGGCAGAATACAACCCATGAAAGCAGTAGAGGGACGGAGGAGGATCGGGAAATAACCAGTCACGTCTGGCACAGCAGACCGGAAAGCAGCCAACATCAATTACCAGGGAATAGAGAAAAGTAATAATAACCAGCCGATCAGAGTAACAAACAATAAAATCCCAGCAGTAGCAAACTCTTCTCAATTCCAACCTTGAGTGCAAATAGCCTTAACTCACCAATTACAAGATGCAGACTAGTTAGATTAGAAAGCATGGTCAAGAAACACACACGGGTAGGAACAGCATCTATAAACCGAGATGCAAACCAGCAGAGCAACAGAGGAGAGTGGGAAGTCGGAACTCAAGCTAAGCAAGTGGAAGCCACCACCATCAAGCTGGGGTAGCTGTCATTATAAATGATACAGAAGGTTTTGAAGCTAATCATGAGAGTGAAAGGGAACTGTTACATATCCATAAAGGGAATGGAGTTCACACAGACGCCTGCAGAACTTTCTTCCCAGGAGATGGAAACACACACTCTTCTCAACAGCACACAGAACCTTCTGTAAAATTGATGGCATTACAGGCCACAAAGCAAACTTTAATCAGCAAAAAAAGACATAATTTCCTGCATCCTAAAGGTTCCACAACTTTTCAAAACAGTGCCACTAGCTGAGGATCAGGGGTGAGCCTGGGGGGCCCCTTAACAGTCAAATCATAAGAGCTTCTGTCTATTCTGTAGTACACGAGAGATCACATTAGATTCTTATCACACTCACTAAATTCAACAAAATTGCAGGGTACAAAGTCAACACATGACAACAAGTAGGATCTATAGACTCAATCAATGAACAATGGAAAAAATAAGAAGACAATGCTATTTACAATAATTTTTACAACGAAGCAGAAGATCTCTGCACTGGTAACTAAAGGACACATTTGATGCAAGTTAACAAGGACGGACAAATACAGACATCCATATTCATGCCTGGAAGACTTGGTATTGTTTAAATCTTGATGCCCCTCAGCACATTGACACATAAAATGAAATTCCTGGTAAAAATCACAGTGGGGTTTACCAGAAGTAGAAAAATGCATGCTAAAATACATGGACATTGTGCTGGCTGGTCTTATGTCAGCTTGACACACAAAATAGAGTCATCTGAAAGGAGGGAACCTCAACTAAGAAGATGCTTCCGTAAGATCTGGCTGTAGGACATTTTCTTAATTCCTGATTGATGGGGTGCCCAGTCCATTGTGAGTGGGGCTACCTGTAGGCTGGTGGTCCTAGGTTCCGTAAGAAAGCAGACTGAGCGAGCCATGGGAGGCAAGCCAGTATAAGCATCACCCTTCCATGGACTCTGCATCAGCTCCTGCCTTCAACTTCCTGCCATGCATGAGTGCCTACCCTGACTTCCTTCAATGATAAACAGTGAAATGGAAGTGTAAGCTAAATAAACCCTTTCCTCTCCAACTTGCATTTTTTGGTCATGGTGTTTCATCACAGCAAGACAGATATTTTGAGGGATCCTAGATAACTGTTGTGGAACCTTGAGGAGGTGGAGCCTTGCTGGAAGAAGTGGGTCATTGGGGACAGGCCTTAGAGTTTGACAGTCCAGCTGTCCCACTTCCTGTCTGTTCGCTGCTTCCTGATTTGAGATGCAGTATAAACAGTCCCCCTCCCCAGTGTTCCTGTGGCTTTACTCTGTCCCCCATGATGGACTGCATCACCTTGAACTTTAAGTCTAAATCCTTCCTTCCTTAAGTGGATTTTGTTGGATGTTTCTCACTTTAGATTAAAGCAACAAGAAAAATAGCTAATTCAGAATCCCATTTCAGTTGGCTGGTAGTAGAGATATTCCCAGTTTGTTTCCATTTGGATTCTTCTCTTGCTTCTGATTGTAATGGGAAAGATTTCAGTCTTACACCATTAAGGGATACATTGGCTATGGATGTCAATACACAGTCATACTTCTAGTACTATATGCATTTTATCTTATTTCTAATTGTTTCATTGATTTTTATTCCTTGCTGTTTATTGTGTGTTGAGGTATGGTGCTTATATGTGTCATAGTAGATGTGTGGAGGTCAGGTATCTCCTTCCACTTGTGTGTCCCAGGAATCAAACACATGGCATCAGGCTCAGCAAAGGTGCATTTGCCTGCTCAGCAATTCTGATGTCCCCATATTAATATTGAAAAGATAGCTTTCTGTTGCTTTTTTACTCTTTGGCTTTTGGGGGGCCTGCCACCCAGCTCCCAAATAAGTACACAGAGTCTTATTATTACTTATAAATGTCTGACCTTAGCTTGGCTTATTTCTAGACCTTAGTTTTTCTTTAATTATCCCCTCTGGGCTTTTATCTTTCTGTATTCTATATACTTTTCTTTACCTCTTACTCTGTGGTTTGCTGTGTAGCTGGGTGGTTGGACCCAGGTGTCCTCTCTTTTTCTTTTCTTGCTCCTCCTATTTTTTCTTTCCATTTTTTCTCTCTGCCTGCCAGCTCCACCTATTTCTTTCTCCTGTCTAGCTATTGGCCATTCAGCTCTTTATTAGAACAATTGGGTGTTTCAGGCAGGCAAAACAACACAATATCACAGAGTTAAACAAATACAATATAAAAGAATGCAACACATCTTTGCATCATTAAACAAATATTCCACAGCATGAAAGAATGTAACATACCTTTAAGTAATATTCCACAACAGATTTTTTTAAATTTTTATTCTTTTCCTACATTTATCTAACTATTATATGCACTTATTTTATTATTGAGGATTTTGTTCTTTTTATCCCTTGCTGCTTATCATCTCCTTCCTTCAGAGTGCCCCTCTCTGCCTTTTACTTTGCCTTCTTCTGTGCTTTCTCCACTCCTGCTGTCTTAGTCAGGCACCTAGTTCTACATTTACCCTAAATGACTTTGAACATCACAGCACAATCTTCATTATTGTTTACCATTTGAGTTCTATAGTTATTGATAATATGTTACTATGATGTAATTAGTTGTGAGCATATTTTATATATTGTTCAGCTTAATATTGTTATTGTTGTGGTAGTTTTCTTTCTCTTTCTGGTTGATTCTGGGAGTTGAGTCCTTAAGGAGAGACTCCTTGAAAAGAAGACACTTAAAACCTGGAGATAACCAAGCCAACAAATATGCAAATAATCACACAAGAAACAAACAAACAAAACAACATGACTTCTCAAAAAGAGCCCCCTTCATTACTGAAGTGTGTAAAATGTCAGAAGAAGAATTCCAAAAGCTACATGAAAACTAAAAATTAACCAGTTATTCCAAAGAAGATATAAAGAAAAGGAGAATGATTGAAGTAAAGAAACCAATTCAGGATCTAGCTGAGAAAGTTAGAAACACATGAAAAAAAAAAAAAAAAAAAAAAAACAGCAACATAGATGAAGAAGTCAGTCAGCACAAGGAACCAAGAAGTTGCCACCATCAATGAAGATGTCAGAACCACAAATGAAGAAGTCAGCACTGTGGATGAAGATGTCAACATTATGGGTAAAGTCATCACCACTGATGATAAAGAAATCAGCAGCATGGATGAAGTCAGCATCATGTATAAAGAAGTCACCATCATAGATGATGAAATCAGCACCAAGTCAGCATCAGGGATGACAAAGCCAGCACCATAGATAAAGAAGTCAGCATTGGCTGGGTGGTGGTGGCACACGCCTTTAATCCCAGCGCTCAGGAGGCAGAGGCAGGCGGATCTTTGTGAGTTCGAGGCCAGCCTGGTCTACAGAGTGAGATCCAGGAAAGGCACAAAGCTACACAGAGAAACCCTGTCTCAAAAAACCAAAACAAAACCAAAAAACCAAACAAACAAACAAACAAAAAGTCAGCATCACGGATGATGATGTCAGCACCATGGGTAAGGAAGTCAGCACCATGAGTAAAGATGTCAGCACCATGACCAGAAATTCAGCAAGAAAATGGAGATAAGGGAAATATAAATAGATAGAAAAGTCAGAAGGCTCAATGAATTAAATAAAACATCGTGAGAAGCATCACCAGTAGCTGAGATCAAGCAGAAGAAGGAGTATCATCAATAAAGAAAGAAGACTGGAGAGAAGGTTCAGTTACTAAGACACTTGCTGCTCTTGCACATGATCCTGGTTTGGTTTCCAGCACCCACATCAGGCAGCTCACAATGACCTGTAACTCCAGTTCCTGGGGATCTTATGCCTTCTTCTGTCCTCCACAGGCACACACACACACACACACACACACACACACACACACACACACACGAATGAAATAAATCTGAAATACTGAAATAAATAAAAATTTAAAGAAAGAAAGAAAATAAGGAGCATGACTGCCACTCTCCAGCCCTCTTGGGTATGAGAAATGACAGAACATAAGAATCCATGAGGTGGAAGAAACTAGTGCACCACTGTAGTAAATAAATGGTAAGGGGTTTCTCTAAACACTGAAAACAGCATTGCCGTAGGATCCAGCTATTGCTCTCCTGGGGCAAACCTGCGGGCATGAAGGCACACATACCCATGTTTACTGTAGCACTACTCACAATAGATATTTGGAACAAGACTAGCTGCCTATCAGCAGATGAATGGATAATGACATGTGGTGTTTATAGTCTATGGAGCATTCAGCCATAAAGAGTCAAATCTTATCATATGCAGAAACTTTAATGCAATGGATTGTCACCTTGAGTGAAATGAGCTAGACTTAGACAGAAAAGCATCACATCTCTTCTCCTATGCAGAATCATTGAAAATAAAAGATAGACTTAAGTAGATGAAAGGAGACCAGAGGGACAAAGGGGAGGAGGGAGGAGAAAGAGGGCAGGAGAGGATGCATGTGTTCAGAACACAGTGTGTGCGTGCATGTCTGGGCTGATCACAGTGAAATCCACAGATTCCCTGCAATACATACAATTGAATAATTATAATAAAAACCAAAAATACAAAATAAGAAAAAATAGGGTGTCAAGAACAATGCTTTTAGTTGTTTTCTACTTAAACTTCCAAGCTGAGATGTTTTTCTCAGAGAAGAAATGCAATTTTATTATGTCACCATGATTGGGGAATTTTAAGTTGTATTAATGATCATTTGACACTGACAGTAAGTGGAAAAATAATTAATTTGTTTTTATTTTTCTTGCATGAAGTAACTGGTTCCCTTGGGGACCTACCTAAAACTTTGCTTTGTTAATGGGTTTTACAAAACTCAGTCATCTCCAGTCTGGATTTATGTCTAGACATCAACTTTATTTACTTTCATTTCAGGAAAATCCTAGTAAATATAAAGTTGAGATGAGTATAAAAGGAATACAGAGAATGTGGATAACTATCATAAAATAATGGGAGCTCGAGGAACAAGATCCATGTATTTGTGATCACAGCTGAGCAGCACACGGTACAGAGAGAAGAGAATCTCTGGGTGTGTTACACATGTGCTCTCATGCTGGCAGATGGCTGTGGTTCTGATACTGCCTCCTTTATAGATAAAACCAAGAAACTGGTCCTTTTCAGAAAATTTCATTTATATTTTGCCAATATTGAGCACAGACTAATGGCTTTCCCAGCATCAGGGAGCTGAGCAGGTATGTCAACTGCCTTTCTCTGCCAAACTCATCTCCTTCCTCATTCAAAGGGTGTTCTCTCTCTCTCTCTCTCTCTCTCTCTCTCTCTCTCTCTCTCTCTCTCTCTCTCTCTCTGTGTGTGTGTGTGTGTGTGTGTGTGTGTGTGTGTGTGTGTGTGTGTGTTTTCAAAAACATTGGGGGAGAGAGTAGTTTTTTTTACAAATCTAGGAAAGCATTTTATGTGAAATTTCTTACAGGGAAGTAAGGAGAGAACTCGAGCAGGACAAAGAAGAAGCATTGCCAGTGTGAGTGGTTGGAAACAGGAGCCATGGTGAGGTGGGAGGGATGTAACTGAGTGAAGATTGGGCTCTGTGTCTATGACTGACAGACTTCTATGCACAAAATATTCTCAAACGCATCATGTTTTATTATTGTGTTGCTGTGTCAACAAAAGCTAGCATTTGCACCTGTGTTGTGTGATATTCTATACGTTACTGAGCCAGCCTAGACCTGCCATTCAGCATATTCAAAAACTTAATTCATAATTTCTTAAAGAAGTGTATGCTTCTAAATGTACATCTGGGAGGAATAACCCTGCAAAGACTATTTTACAATGTGCTTAATATAACAAACAAAATCTTGCTATTGAGATTCTGAAAGATAAATGGTACAGGCTTTCTTGTAATGCAGACGTTGGATTTAAATTTGTATATAATATACAGATGTACTTGTGAAACTAGAAAGGGGACCATGGACCATGACAGGGAAGAAGAGATCTTCAGGCAGTGAGTGCAAAAGAGAAGGAAATGGAACGCATAAGGGTAAGGAAATGGGCAGAAGGAGGACTATGTGGGGAGGAGGGAGAGCAGCCAGATGGGAATGATGGGGTGTGGAGTGATCAAGGAAGATAAGAGCCAAGTGTGTAGGAAAACACCTGATGAAACACAGTACACTGCATGCCAACTTAATAATAAGAAAACTGACTTGGAGACAACTATATTCTCTGAGACTGTCACTAGAAATCTGAAAGCCAGAAGTCTGGGTGACCTCACTGTATTGTTTTTGCTAATCCTGACCTGGTTAACCAGTTTAAACACTACCTACCGCAGTATTCCACCTGTATAAACCTATTGTCTATATAGACTTGGAATGTCAAATCCCTTGTTTGGCTCAATGAACTTTGTAAATATCAATTACCAGCCTAGTTGAAGGAGAATGGAATTATTTTCAACATTCACATTTTTACTCATGATGTCAGACAAGTCACTTTATCTTACTGAAGTTACTGCTGGCTTTTAAGAGTCAGATAATTAAAAGGTGCAGTTAGTGAACCACAGAGGAGTGCCCTGTAGTCTGTATGATATGATGTAGCAATGGCAAAATTATCCCTTGTGTAATTTCCCCAAAATGGTCAGTCATAGTTGGGGAGTGGTGGGTTCCATTTGTGTCTGGAAGGCTCTCACAGAGAGGCCATCATTTAAATTTAGGATATGCATTACCTTCGGCACTAAAACAAATGTGAAGGGAGCTGACCCGACCTAAGAGTTTTCATGTGGGGTCCTTTGATTTCTTCTCATTTGAACAGGGATGGCTCAGTAGCAGGCATGGGACCCCAGAATTCCAGCACCCTCACTGAGCTGGTCCTTGTGGGGTTTTCTGATCACCCCCAGACTGAGATTCCCCTCTTCCTCTTCTTCTCCCTGGTCTACCTAGCGAACTGTTTGGGGAACACAGCTGTCATCACATTAGTGGTTCTAGACCCCTCTCTGCAGACACCCATGTATTTCTTCCTCTGCCACCTGGCTTTCCTCAATGGATTCTTCAGCACAGTTGTGACTCCAAAGATGCTCTTCAATTTTCTTGCGAGCAGGAAGGTCATCTCTTACCCATTCTGCCTGGCTCAGACCTACCTCACCCTATTCTTGGAGTCAACAGAGTGCTTTCTCCTTGCAGTGATGGCCATAGATCGCTACGTGGCCATCTGCTATCCGCTGAGGTACCTTCTCATCATGAGCTGGGTGGTGTGTATAGCTCTGGCTGTGGCAGTCTGGGTCACAGGCTTTTGTGCCTCAGTTATACCTCTCTATGTTGTAATCCTTCCACTCTGCGGTCCTTATGTTGTTGACTATCTTTTCTGTGAACTGCCCATCCTTCTGCACATGTTCTGTGCAGACACATCTCTGCAGGAGGCCGTGATGGCCATCGGAGGGGCTGGCACAGTGCTATTCCCTTTCCTCCTGATTGTCCTCTCCTACCTTCGCATCTTGGTGGCTGTAATAAGAATAGACTCAGTTGAGGGCAGAAGAAAGGCCTTTTCAACATGTGCTTCACACTTGGCTGTGGTGACCATCTATTATGGAACGGGGCTGATCAGGTACTTGAGACCCAAGTCCCTTTACTCTGCCGAGGGAGACAAGCTGATCTCTGTGTTCTATGCCGTCATCGGTCCCGCACTGAACCCGTTCATCTACAGCCTGCGGAACAAGGAGGTGCAGTGTGCCATGAGGAGAGTGGTAGAGAGGTACAAAAAAGGCACAAGAATCACATTCTAGAACCCTCAGGAGCGGAGCACTATGTTCATTTGCCTGACAGGTTCACGCCCACATTCTGTGAGAATAAAACTCACCAGTGGCAATTTCTGCTTGCCAGAACTGCTGATGAAGAGACTCATATTTTGACAGATTCCCCCCCCCCAAATATTTTTGTTTCATATCTGTCACCTCTATGGGTAAATATTGATGTGCATCGATAGTCAACATGTCATCTGTTAGCTCAATCAAATATGGATAATAGATCTAAGAATATACATGAGAACGTGAAATTCATGTCAACAATGTCACTGATCACATTCTCTATAGTCTTCTCTCTCTCTCTCTCTCTCTCTCTCTCTCTCTCTCTCTGTGTGTGTGTGTGTGTGTGTGTGTGTGTGTGTGTGTGTTTCTCTCATTTTGATTTTGTGAGACAGTGGCTCACTCTGTAGCTCAGGTTGGCCTTGGCTTCCTGAGGGCTAGCATTGTTAATGTGTACCACCACACTTGGGGTTGGCTCAACTTTCTATATATTCATCAGACCCCACATTGTGACAAATGCTGGGCTCTTGGTCCCTAATCAGCTGCACTTCATTGAGGAACTTAATCTCAAAGTAAACCCCAGCTCTTCCAGAATTAAAGGCAATGAAAATCACACAACATGCATGTGATTCAATGTCACAAGATGAAACCATGTAGAAGTTACTGAGAGACGTCTTGTGATGCTGAATATTGAATTCAAGATACTTTGTGTGCCGGCCTGCAAGGATGAGCCCATTTAAAGGAGCATAGACTTCCATTCTCGTATTTATGTGTTTGTTTAAATGTCCTCTACTTTGGATTATTTTAGAAAAAAAGTGTGTGCTTTCCTTAAATTTAAAATAGATCTGTCACTCTAGCTCCATAGGAACTGATGCCCTTTCCTGACCTGTCTTGGTAGCGCACTCACATGTGCACATCCACATCCAGACAAACCCACATGCACATGAATATATATATAGAGAGAGATAGATATATATTAAACTTAAAGGATATTCTTTTTAATTTATTTCATATGGGTGATAGCTCAAAACAAGTAACAGTAAATTTTATTAACTTACTTATGTGTACTTAAATAGATTGGTTATAATATATAAACAAGTACATATTTTAAAAGTCTATATATTGGTTGTTATAATATTGCTAATTTTGGAGACAAAGTATACATTTGATTCCAGGTTCAGCCATTCTTTTTGCAAAGATTTCTATTTGAAAAAACAGGAAAGCTGATATACATGTAGATAAGCACATCGTTCTAAAAGTAAACATTTGTTGTTATCATTCTGAAGACAAGGTGTCCCTTTCTACTGTCTTTCTAATTACTGTTGGCAACTGATGGCCCACACTAGTGAATATTCCTTTTTATAGGCAGGCAGTGCATTCAGGATAGATCTTTTTTTAAAAAAAATATTTATTTATTTTTACTTTATGTGCATTGGTGTTTTGCCTGCACAAATATCTGTGTGAGGGTGTCAGGTCTCCTAGAACTAGAGTTACAAACAGTTGTGAGCTGCCATGTGGTTGCTGGGAATTAAACCCAGGTCCTCTGGAAGAGCAGCCAGTGCTCCTAACCACTGAGCCATCCCTCCAGCACTTCATAATAGATCTTATATCCACATTATAGTTAAATATAGAGCCTAAGGAACCTGATGTCTCCAGTGAGACACTGCACGTCTGTACCAGGAGTTCACTGGCAGCACCTCCCTGATTTTCAGGAAGAGATCAAGAACTAAAATTTCCAAAACTCTTGGTTTGTTTCCACATTAGAGTATTTGTTACATTTCTGTGTTCAATGGCAGAGGGGAGTAGAAACAGAAGGTAATAGTGGAGTGAGGCAGAGGCACCTCCCAGCACCTGGAGACAGAGGCAAGTGGACCTCTGTGAGTTCAAGGGCAACCAAGGCTGTGTGGTAAGACCCTGTCTCAAAAGAATATGTATGTATACATATATATTATAGACACATGCATTATATGAATATGTCATATATGTGTATATTTTAATATATTGTTTTAGGTATATTATTTATATATATATTATGTTATTTTATATAATACAATATATTATTTATAGTTTTTTGTTCATCCTTTTTATTGTTATTATTTTTTTGTTTTACTTCCGGACCAGTTTCCCCTCCCTCATCTCCTCCCAGTCCTTCCCCCCTGCTGCCCCTCTGTCCCTCCCCCATCCGCTCCTCCTCTTTCATTTCTTTTCAGAAAAATGCAGGCCTCCAATGAATATCAACCAGCAGTTGTTCATCCTTTTTAAAATTCCAATACCAACTCTTTGTATCCAATATTAACTCTTGTATCACGAGCCCATAGCACACAATGAACGTCTGCGTATCTATAAGCGTATCTCATATGGGTTCTAGAATGGATACAACCTTAAGAGGCTGAGAGTTCAAGGGATTTCAGAAGTCGCAGAGAGTCTGTATTGATAAGATAATGAACTAGACCAGTGCTGGGAGGGGCTGCTGGAGCTGCTGAGTCAGGTCTGAGGGAGAAGCTGCAGAATTCAGCTTAAGGCCAGCATCCAAACCTGTTCACATCAGGAGCCAGGAACAGTGAGTCAGGTGGGCAAATGGCAGGGGCTGAGCAGGCCTCATCAAAGTCAGAGAATCAAATGAATTGGAAACTCTAGGGACAGCTGGGAAGTTCTGTGCCTGACTTGCACAGCGGGTATCAGGTCATAAGTTGGTGTGAGGCCGTGCTATCCCATTATTAGGTATCTATCATTTTATGGGGTCTAAGTGAAAACGTGAAACTTTTTCCTTGTTCTGATGTGTCTGGTAAGTCCTTGGGCCTGGTTTTCTGATATGATTGTAGTATAGCCACGTATCCTCACACTCCCAATTCTCTCCAACAAACTTACAGGGTGGCTCCCTTCCTAGTCTCAGAGATAAGTCAGTCACCAGTCTGTACTGAGTGGGTGGTACACGACAGATGGAGAAGTCTCTGGGTCCACCTGGGGGCTTTAGTCATCCTTCTCCCTCAAAATGGAATCAAAAGCTGCTTGCGCAGTGGTGTCTCCTAGGACAATGCACCGCTGGAAAGACCACTGTTTTATACGATGTGAACCAGTTTCAGACACAGCCTGAGCTCAACATGCAAATGATTCTTTTAAGGAGTTCTTCTAGGTCCCAGAGTTTTGTTTCAATTCCAATGGAGCTAAGTATTTGGTTGCTGATACATAAAAGTCCCAAGAACACAGATTTTTCTGCTTTCCAGTGGTTCTCATTGCCTGTTAGTTCCCTAACCTCACTTAAAGAACAAATATGTGACTCATATTCTTTTCTTTAGCTTATTTATCTTTATTTTATGTGTCTGGGTGTTTTACCTGCATGTATGTCAGTGTATCACGTGTGTGCCTGATGCCCATGGAGACCAGAAGAGGACATCAGATCTCCTGGGACTGGAGTTACAGATGGTTGTGAAACACCATGTGGGTGCTGGAAATTGAACCCGGGTCCTCTGCAAGAGCAGCCAGTGCTTTTAACCACTGAGCCACATCTCCAACCCCTGAATCAATTCAAATTCTTATACTGACCATTAATACACTTGAGAAGCTACTGAAACTTGTACTTAATTCTGTAAAAATTACCTCATTTTCACATTTGTTTAGACAAAATAGTGTACTACGTCAAAAATAAGTATGGATTAGCTAGTGATGAAATGTGGACACAAAGTCTCAATGAGTTTAACAGATACATCTGTAAGGGAAAACAAGGACCAGAGTAGACACCTAGGAGAGTGATGATGGGAGGCGCGCAGAGCAAACTCTGTCTCCTGAGGATTAATTAGGAGAAAGTTTCCGCTCAAGTAACGATTGCACGGTCTTCCCAGAAATCTTAATGGGATTATACAAGTAAAGAAGCTGTTTTTAAGATTTATTTGTATCGGTATGTGAAGATCCCAGAAATGTAAAAATTGTAAGCCTGCGCATATTCTAGGGAGATGGGAGCTGACAGCTTCTGTGGACCAAGGTTAACCTTTAACTGTTACCTCTATATGCTGACCTCCTTCCATGTATGCCTTTGACCTTTAACTGTTACCTCTACATGCTGATCTCCTTCCATGTATGTCTTTGACCTTCAATTGTTACCTCTACATGCTGACCTCCTTCCATGTATGCCTTTGACCTTCAATTGTTACTTCTACATGCTGACCTCCTTCCATGTATGCCTTTGACCTTTAACTGTTACCTCTACAGGCTGACCTCCTTCCATGTATGCCTTTGACCTTTAACTGTTACCTCTACATGCTGACCTCCTTCCATGTATGCCTTTGACCTCTCTCTAACTGTTGCCTCTATGTGACCCTCTGCCTTGCACTGTCTTGTATTCTTTCTGGCTATGGGGAAAACAGCTGTGTCAAGACAGCTATAGGCTTTTGCAAATATCTTGAACTAAGACCCTGTAAACAAAAATTGTAACTCTTAAAATGTAGGGTGACAGCCGGGCAGTGGTGGTGCATGCCTTTAATCCCAGTACTCGAGAGACAGAGGCAGGTGGATCTCTGTGAGTTTGAGGCCAGCCTGGACTACAGAGAGAGTTCCAGGAAAGGCGCTTAACTACACAGAGAGACCCTGTATAGGAAAAAAAAAAAAAGTAGGGTGACTGTACTAGACCTAAACTCAGGATTGTACAAATCTCTTTGACCCACACCTGGCACTTGGCTTTCACTATAAAAAGAGACTCAAAGCCTTCTCCCATCATCACGGAGTCAGAAGCCCAAACTATGATTGTGGCCCCTGCGAGCTGGAAGTTTCTTTCTGCCCTGCAGTGTCTGGAATAAAGTTTGCTTCTGGTTAATAGACTTTGGTGGTCTGTTCCCCATTATTTGAGTGTCCCTGGGACCCAACGCCCACGTGTGTGTGTGGGGGGCGGGGGGGTTGTGCAGGGGTGTTTGCATGTATGTGTGTTCAAATGCTACAGCATGCATGTGGAGGTCAGAGAGCAACTTGCAGCAGCCAATTCTCCTTACACCACATGACCACATGGATCCTGGGAATCAAACTTAGGTTGTCAGGCTTGACAGCAAATGCTTTTACCTGCTGAGCCATCTGCCAAGTCTGGGACAATCTCTTAGAGGACATCACATCTTTAAATAGTTGGTCTAACTGGTTAACACAAGATGGACAATTAAATTTCTTTAATATAAATATATTGACTAAATTAGAGTGCCTATTAACTTGTTTCTCTCTAACTTCAAAGAAAACAGATGAATGGTGGCTTTCTCTCTCTCTCTCTCTCTCTCTCTCTCTCTCTCTCTCTCTCTCCCTGTGTGTGTGTGTGTGTGTGTGTGTCTGTGTGTCTGTGTGTCTGTGTGTCTGTGTGTCTGTGTAAAAGATGTAAGCTGATCATCAGTTCTTTGAAACAGTTTCAGTCAAGTAAAATTTACTATGTTACTAAACACTTGGGAGTAACAAAGTTTTGCTCTCTCAGCTTTGTGTTACAAATTACGAGTGTTCCCAGGAATCAGGGTCCCCTCCTGGGCTCTTAGTCTTTAATAAAAGAATTTAAGAATGGACTCAAATAGACACTAGAGGAGGATTTTATTAGAGTTTCAAGAAAAAACACCCAGGGCAGGAGGGCTGTAAAGCTCAGCAGCTGCCCAGAGGAAGGAAATGGAGAAGGAAAAAGCCATGCCATTTGAGTTAAGCAACCATGGAAGTCCACTACATGCAGCAGGGGACACTTTAGAGAAAGAATAAGGAAGTCCAAAACATCAGAAAAAGGGATATTTAGGTTCTGGTTAGCATCTGAAAGAAAGATACAGAAAAAAGGAAAAGTCAGACCTTTTTGACTCTAAAAGGTTGACAGACACAAGGAATCTTCTGAGACTCAAAGCAACTTGTAGAGACTAAGCCAGAGGTGGGTGGGAAGGAAAAGTACAGAATCTCATTAAAGGAATAATTATTCCACCCATCTCCTTAGCATACACTGTAATGGGTGGCTCTGCTTTCCTGGGAGTGATCTCTCTCCTGGGGTGGTCCTTCTCCCTGGGGTGGTCCTTTGATCAGATTATTGACCCATCAAACAGCAATGTTAGCTCTCCACCCAAGAAAGACTGTATTCTCTTGACTAGGAGGAGTTTTCCTTTCATTATTACTCTAACAGAAGTAATCTTGTTACTGGACTCTGATTGCCTTAACGAGCCAGGCTCAGCCTCAGTAACATAATTAAAAGAGCCACACTAATAGTGAAACGCAGAAAAAGGAGATTTATTGGAAAGAGGGAGAAAGAGATCCAGAGCTTCCCGCTCCCCGCCTGACTGACCCCAAGTTAATCTCAGTGTCTTGACATGAGAGAGATTGTGTGTGGGGGTGGGGGTAGTGAACGTTCATGCCAAGGCATTGAGGTTAGAGCACATTTTTGTTTGTCTGTTTGTTTCGAGACAGGGTTTCTTTGTGTAGCTTTGGAGCCTATCTTGGAATTCGCTCTGTAGACCAAGCTGACCTCAAACTCACAGAGATCCATCTGCCTCTGCCTCCCAAGTGCTGGGATTAAAGGCATGTGCCACCACCACCCGGCTAGGGCACAACTTGTTGGAGTCATTTCTCTCCTTCCATCATGAGGGTACCAAGAATCAAATTCAAATTATCCAACTTGGCAGCAAGTACCTTTACCTACTGAGCCATCTCTGTGGCCCAGGAAGGGTAAAATTTCAACAGAAGGCATAATTAGGCAATCCTGGTCATCATGTGGTCCCACCTATCACTGACTCTTCACTATCTGTTCCTAGTTTCCTGAAAGGTGGCCAGAGGAGCTGTCAGAACTGTGTGGAATTCCTTTTAGAGGGCAGAGGTGAGGCTTCCTCTCTGACTGATACCAGGCTTCAGCCTTTTTCTTCTCTCAATATGAAATTACTGAGGGGGAATTCCAATTCCCTGGGTGTCTAGTTTTAACAGTCCAGATAGCCAGAGTGAGAGAGACCATATTTCTTTAAGAATGTTCCCTGGGTGTTACACACCCTGGATCACAGCACTAAGGAGGAAGACATGGGCAGATTTCTGAGTTTGAGCTTAGCTTGGTCTATACAGTGAGTTCTGGGCCACCCAGGGCTACATAGTGAAATCCTGTCTCAAAAGCACAAAGTAGCACTTCTGCGTGTGTGTGTGTGTGTGTGTGTGTGTGTGTGTGTGTGTGTGTGTTAGACAAAGGCAGCCAGAACTCATCGTTCAGTATGAGTTTTGATGCATACAAGAAGGGATGCTGATGCCAATAATGAGGCTTGTCTTGAACTGGAGGTCAGAGCTGAAAATACGTCTTCCTGTGAATGGATGCTTCTTTCAGCGCCGCCATGGCATTTCCTACATACATGTCCGTGGTGTGCTGGGTGTGACTGGAATGACTATGAGCTGAACTTGTCAGATTATTAAGGGCACCGGTAGAGAGAGGCAGAAGGGAGGAAGTAAGAGAGGCTTGCTCCTACCTTAGGGGGCATTTTGTTCACCCACACTTGTGAACTGGTCAAAATGCCTACAGGGGAAGGTAGAATTCAGTCTCTTAAAGGGGCAGAAATGACTTCTGTGATCTGCAAGAGAAGCTGAGAAATGAGGTCTTTCAGGAGAAACTATCAGAACTCATGGGTTCCTGAAGCAAATTATTTTAAGGAATTGGATGCCAAAGATTTCTGGGCTGATAGCACAACTGGATTAAACATCGGTTCTTTGAGAAAAGGCTGTCTTTAGTGAAGGGTTTAAACTCCCCCACTTTTACAACAGAACTTAGGTTTCAGTTCTCTGAATGGGGCAAAACAGGTGTCTCTCCCAACAAAGGGCCATTAATCAATAACACCCTCATTCAGGGACGTGGGAGAGAGCACATACAAGGCCTCAGTCAGCCCCACACATGTCTCAGGGACAAATCCTGCAACCCCTATCCCCTTTCTGAGTCACGTCCAAACTTGCCCAAACTTGCTCAAGTATGTCCAAGAATGGTAAAACTGAACCCAGCCAATTAAAAGTACACTAGTGTAACTGCTGCTTGCTTAACCAGTTATGTCTGAGATGACCTAACTGTCCCTGAAACTCCCCTAGTAATATTATTCCCAGCATCCTCCTAGCCGCTTCCGGAGTTCCATGGCCACACATGTGCCCATCAGCATTCAGGCAAAATACCTAGTCACCCCAGGGTCTTTCTTCGTAAGTAATCTGTGTGCAGCATGGCCACATAATCTAGGTGCATGTGTGGCATGGCTACGTAAACCCTTATAAGCATATGTGAGGTGATCCTTAAAAGCAGACTCCACCCATTCTCTCCCACTTCCCACCATATTTCTCTGGTGGGCCTTCTCACTCCCCCTCCTTTCCTATTCCCTTAATAAAACTCTTAAAGTGGGTTTTGTTGTATCTCATGGCCCATTCTAATGCTTAAAAGGAGCCTGCTGGCTCCTCTCAGGGCTGTCACCATTTTGCACAGGTATTCGACCCTGCATACTGGTAAATAAATGCTCTTTGTTTTCCCACACTGTTTGAGTCTGGGATCTTCCTTCAGCATTTTCTCGGACCCCTACTTTTAGAAATCTTGAACTTCAGCCAGGTGTGGTGGTGTTTGCCTTTAATCCCAGCTATTGGAAGGCAGTAGCAGGTATATCTCTGTGAGTTCTAAGTCTACCCAGTCTACATGGTGAGGTCTATATATAGAAACCCTGTTGTTAATCCTAAAGATGGGAGGAGAAAGACCACCAACCCAAATCACCAAATCATCATGGGCAACTTAACTAAAGCAAGCAATTAATTAAAGCAAGCTTTTTTTTTTCCTGTTCTTGTATATAGGCTGCCTCCCACTAAGGCAGGCTTCAAGAGGTCAGCATTGGATGTGAGGAAAACAAGGTTTCTATAGCTCCAGGATGGGGGCAGTTCAAACTGGGAGATTTGGTGGACAAAATAGGCAAGGATTTAAGAATAGAAAATAACAAAGTAGTCATAACAAGGTGGTCAAAAAAAGGTAGTTGTAACAACCTTTTAAAATATGGGTAGGTTGTAACATGGTCATTACAACTTTTTGAAACAAAGACATGATTGCAATGTGGTCTGAAGATAAACGTAACAGGTGACCATAATTGTTAGGGTTGGCGTTCAAAACAGAGAGCTCCACTCAGATATCGGGTCACAAATGAAGCTTTACTTTAACACGAGCTCGTGGGGCACCAGCGTGAGGACTAGCTGGTGACCCCGAGTTTGAGGCTCACAGGCCTTTTATGAGGCAGTTCTACCAGGGCAGGGGAGTGGGGTCACCCCGAGTGCAGACACCTGGACGCCAGATGTCTCTGCGGTCTTTCTCAGAGTCTGGGTAGGTAAACGAATTCCAAGCTTATCTAGCAAGGGGTCATCCTGCAAGCATCCTGTTAGCATAGCGTGATGGGCTAACTTTTCTGATATGGGGCATGGGGGCAGAGTGCAGTATTTCCCACTGAATCTGCAATTAGCAGAGCTAGTGGGGGGGGGAGGCCTTGTTTCCCTTACAATGGCCCTTTCATAATAACCTTTTGAAACAAAGGCTTTGGTTGCCATTTCCTGCAACAGGCAGTATAGGACTATTTGTAGCTAAGGTTACCAATGGGTTCCAGGAAATGGTAACCATGCCTTTGTTTCCAGAGGTCGTGACCCCATTAATTTGACTATTTCCTTATCTTTCTCTTTCATTTCTTTATCGTCTCTTCCATTTCATTCCTTTAACAATCTTTAACAGCCAATCCTCTCACCTCTGTAAATACACTTACAGCTGATAATTCTTAATGTCTCCACAATAAAATGTGAAAGGACTGGTATCTGCTCAGGACACCCCAAGACCAAGTTCTCAGCACAAAGGAGATTTATTTGCCCCAGAGAGACAAAGGGCAGGGAATAAAAGACAAAGACGGAAGATAGAGGATGAAGGAGAAGGGGAAGAGAACAAGGGAAAGGAGACAGGGGGTGTTTGTCCCAGAGGACAAAAGACTGAAAGGAGACAGACATAACCCATAAGCAAACAGCAGTTTATAAGGGTAAAAGGGGAAACCCTGTGTTAGGGTGAGTTGTTTCATTTTGATCGGGCATGTTAATTAGGGCAGCCAAAGGGGGGCTTTTGATTGCTGAACTTCAATACTTTGACAGCTGGACCTTGGTAGTCAGCCTCAGGAGGAGGAAGTGGCCAAATAAGGGAACAGATCTTGGAGGCTAGGTCTCCAGGAATGTAATCTAAGAGTTTTAGCAAGGCAGAGGGAACCAGGAAAAAGGATAAGGCCTGTCAAAAGGCCAGTGAGGGCTGTTCTCTAAAATCCCAATGTAAAGTGAGACAGCCAGCTGACCAGTCCTGGGTCACTTCTGAATTAAAGCTCGCTTCAATTAGACAGTCGTGGATTTGATCATTCTCCTTGCAGTTTTCAAGTAAAACATCAATGCTCAGTCACACACATTTTTTTAATATTTCTTCTTCCTTTCATCTTAAAAAATATTTATGATTCATATTTTCCTAGTTTATGAAGTTAGATTTGACAGGTAAAAACTACATATTTACTGAAGGGTCCAGGAATATAGGAATAAGGTAGGAGTATAGAAGTAAAAGGTTAGAGCTTAAGAGATGGAGGCAGACAGCCATCAGCTTTGCCAGCAAATAGGGATTAACCTTTAACTAGGCCTATCTTTGTTTTATGATGGGCTTTTACGATAGCTTTCTGCAGTTTAGGGTTAGCTAGTCTCCATAACCCCCTACCACTTACAACTGCCATAGATCAAAGTTAACCTTTCAAGAGTTCTATGGGACAACCTGCTTTGCAGTGCTCCTGCTGTGGGGAACCAGGTATAAGCTTTGCTGGGCAGTGGTGGTGCACCCTTTAATTCCAGCACTCTCAGTGAGTTCAAGGCCAGCCTGGTCTACAGAGGGAGTTCCAGTACAGGCTCCAAAGCTGCACAGAGAAACCCCCGTCTGGAAGAAAAGAAAGCTATAAGTCTTAACAAAATACTATTAACTATGTGAGAAAGGACTGAAGGGTTATACAAACATCAATTAGCTGGAATCCTCTAAAACCTTGTTAGCAGGAAATTGTAAATCCTTAAAATACAATATGTCTCTAAAAGGTTTAACTTCAAAATCATAAAAATTCCTTCGTCTATACCTAATGCTTGCTTCTTACTATAAAAGGGACTCATGACCCACCCCTGACCACCACAGCTTTAGAATCCTGAACTCTTACTGTGGTCTCAGCTAGCTGATAAGCTTTTGTGCCCCACAGTGATTTTCTTTTCTTTCTTTCTTTTTTTTCCCCCTGTAAAAATGTGCCGGGCAGTGGTGGCACACACCTGTAATCCCAGCACTCAGGAGGCAGAGGCAGGCAGATCTTTGTGAGTTCAAGGCCAGCCTGGTCTCCAAATCGAGTTCCAGGAAAGGCAAAAAGCCACACAGAGAAACCCTGTCTCAAAAAACAAAAAACAAAAATTTTTGCTTTTGGTTTAATAGAGTTTGGTGGTCTGTCCCCCATTATTCTGTGACCCTGGACTCAACATTACTATATATAGTATGATGGTTTGCTATATGGGTATATTATATAATGATTAAATCTATCTGATTCATTGCCTCACATGCTATTCTTTTTTATATGTAGTGAGTGTTAGCCCCAAAAGAAACCCTGGACAAAAGGCTATCTGTGGTGCCTATTAACATACCAAAATGCATGCTGGCCTCCAGGCTCTCTCAATATTACCTATGCCTCCTCTCCACTCTTTTTACCCCTCCCGCATCGTAAACTTCTCCAACTCATGGGCTTCAATTCCCCCAGTTTCTCATTCCTATGTAATCCTGACAGTTAAGCCATGTGCTCTCTGGATCCTATGTTTGTCTTCCCATCTTGATCTTCCTCTCTCGCCCCCTCCCCCTCCATGGCCCAGTTCAGTCTGCTGACCATGCATAGTCTACTAGTTTCTCCCTGCTCTGTACTCTTCTAGAAGCTTCTGGCTGTTCTTTTCCTCTTATCTACAATTTTTAAAAAAAAAAAAGCTTCCCTCCCCCTCTCCCCCAGTTATACTTTGGAGTGGTCATGTCCTCAGTTTATACAGTGAGGACATTTAAAGTCCTTGTAGAAGTAGAAATGTTTAACTACAAAACAAACTAATAATAATCAGAAACACTTCAGTCCCTATAGAGCCCCTGAACCTTCTGCCCTGGTCAGCTGAGGTATGTGATGAAACAGTCTTCTAGTTTCCAGCCCTGGCAGCAACCCTCATACTCTTGGCTTCTCCACACCTATTTAAAAAAGCACATGTGAGTGAGGCCATGAGGCAATGCTAGGTTTGTTTACATTAACACGATGTTCTCAGAGTTCATTCATATTGTTGTGAACAAGGTTTACTTCCCTTTTGAAGACTGAATAGTGCTATGTACACATAGTACGCACTCAAAACTATAAGAATGAAATGCTGGGATTTAGACTAGACTTCTGCCCAGGCTCATGTCTGCGACAGCCCTTCCCCTCTCACAGACAGGGGCAGACACCTGCTGAGTAACTGAGTCTTTATCTAACAGACTTGCTGGTGCAGGATTTCTCACCTGGGGGAAATGAGTTTACATCTGAGAGGTGTTGCTGACCACATTTCCTGCTCTCTATCTCTTGCTCTGCCTCCAACCTGGAAATCAGCCTGGCTGCAGGTTTCTGCTGTAAAAACACTCCCTTCCTCAGAGAGCTATAAAAACAAACTCTTCCTTCAGCTAAATGGGCCCAATTCTGCCCTTCAGAACCACCCCCATGCTGTCTTTCTCCATCCCTGGGATGTGAACTATTCAGAGCCCTCATCATGCTGTTGTCTGTCTGTCTGTCCTTGGCATTAATAACTCTTCTAATAAACTTCTTATCCTCCACAATCTTTCTTAGGGTCATCTTGAACCTTCATCTGAGACCTTAGGCACACACCTGCTTTTCTTCATTCACTCCCCTGCAGGACATTGAGACTGACAGATTATGTGGTCTGTGTGATTAAAGCTAAAATAAATATCGGGTATTTCTGAGTTTAATGGAGGTCTTTTCTCTCATCTTAGGTAGGCTTTAACTTAAGTTAAGATGCAGGAAGCTCACAGCCACACAAAACTTCCAAGGAGTCAGTGGCCTCCAGGTTCTTGACGTGCATAAATTCAAAGGATGAATTGATGGACAGCAGCAGAAGAATCAGTCTTATTATAGATTCCTAGGTAGGAGTTTCAAGAGAGAGCAAAACTCCAGTACAGCTGGAGCAGATCCCTGGGGAATGAGCACCATTGAGAGTCAAGCCTTGGCGGTAGCAAGGCTGTATTGGATGAAGACATGGAGGGGATGAAGAGTCCAGTTCCCACTCACAGTGTCTATGTAACATCTGACTTTCAGTTATGCCTTTAGGTAGTGATCTCAGGAAAGGGTATTCATGTAGGGGAAGAGAAGGAAAAACTAGACACCGCCCTCCCCCCACCCCTTCCTGGCATCCCTGGTCTCTGCCTAGGACAGAACCAAAGATATTTTGGGTTAAATACTTCCGGCATCTCTGGTCTCTGGCAGGGATGAAGCTGCTGCCAGGGCCAAGGACATTGACAACTTTAGCCGAGGATGGGTACTGTTAATTTTCAGGGTCCTCTACCCTAAACTGCCTGGTCAGCTTCTATACCCTATTCTCATGGGCAGGACCTCTTTTAAGAGTGCCAGAGCCCTGGGGTTCAGGAGGGGTCCTGGGTTGGCTTGTACTTCTGAATAGGTTTGTTAGGGGAGACACTAACACATGGACAGACAGCATAGACTCTGAAGGGAATTCAGGCCCATGAGGAAAAGCAAGGGTCTATTCTCATAGACTTTAGAGAGAAGGGGAAATCTCAGGACATAGAGTTGCCCACACTATGCACCCCCAGTCAGGTTTCCCTCTGGCTCTGAAGTGGTGGTAGGAAGGACAAAGATTCAGCCTTTTATTAATTGTGTGTCCACTGTAGTAGATGAGCCACTTGAAGTTCCTGATTACTTAGGGAAAACCTCCGTTAGGGACATGAGAATTAGAGTCACGGGCAAACTGTATTCATGGGGTGCCTGTCATTTCTCTATAGCAGTGGGACAGAGTGAAAAAGTGAGTGTGGCCTGGGGTAGCCCCAACCTAATACTTTACGTTTAAATGTTTGAGAACACCTCTCTCCTGTTATTTTCAGAATATCTGAATTATTTGCTCCCTACCAACAGTGTGCATGAGTTCTCTTCTTTGAACGTTCTTGGTGACACTTAGGTTTTCTCTTCATGATAATCGTTCTTGGAAGCCTGAGCTGATATCTCACAGTGATTTTATCTGGGATTTCCATTCACACTGGGGATCTCGGTGTCTCTGTACTTTGTACCACGTGTCCATCTGCTGTTGTGAAGAGGTGTTCAGGCCTCTTGTCCATTTCTAAGGGAAAACTTTCTCCTTTGCATTGAGGTACTTGAGCTCTTTGTATGTTGGGAGCTCTAATCCCTTCACAGATTTGCACTTTGTAAGTGTTGGAATTCCCAGCCATTCCTCCAACTATATCATTGCACATGCACAGTTCAGTAGCCAAGTAAGGGGCCTCACAGCCTACATAATCCATGCACTGTCTGATCATACAATCTGCGCATGCATGACTTAGCTCAGTAAGACCATATGTGCATGTGCAGGGGAATCCATAAGAAGCAGGACACAGAGCCCTCCTCTTCCTCTTTTTCCCTTCTCCTTCTCTCTCTCCACATGTTCCACAGGTCTAGTCACACTATCTGTTCCTCCCCTCTCCCTTCCCATAAAACTCTGCTCTGATAATGGATTTTGTCATGCCTTGTGACCTAAAAGTGCCACATTAAAACCAACAGCAAGGATTTTCTCTCATTGCATAGAGTGTCTCTTCACTCTGCGGCCCGCGTTCTATTCTGGGCAGGAGCCCTCTCACCTTCACAAAACTCCACTTGTCTGCTCTTGTTTTTTGTTGTTGCCTCTGCTTTATTGAGTCAAAGTAAAAAATAAATCAAAATTGAAAACTCTGCTCCCAGAGCTGCCAGACCTGAACTGCTCTCAACCATGGCCAGAGAAGCTTCATTTTACAGTGGAAGGAAGCCAGCCTTCTCACCCTGAGGGAGTCCCATCCCACTCCCCATCACATCTCCTGGGGTTCAAAGTCATAGTCCAGGGCTGTACATTTCACAGTTCTCTTATCGGCTCAGCTAACTAAAACTCCTCTCTTTGTGCTATCAGTACTGGACCATGAACTCCAAAGCCTTAATGAGTTGGCGATAAGGATGGTATCTGGCAAAGCAGGTGCAGAAGCCAAAAGGCCACACTTACAGCAGAGTCTGGGGCAGGATTACCTCAGCTGTTCTTCCCTCTGATGACACTGGCCTGGAGCCTGCAGAACAGGTAAGAGGCCCAGTGAACTGGCTGTGTCACTTCAGGAAGAAAACGCAGTTACTTATCATCACTCATCAATGGAAAATAGAGCATGCCTTCTCCCCCTCCCCCACCCAACACACACACACACACACACACACACACACACACACACACACACACACACACACACACACACACACACACACACACACACACACACGATGGAAATCTCATCTCGGTGCCTCAGCAAAATCTCCATGGTGACAGCTTTTCAGATATGCCCTAACCTGTGCTCACTGTAGGGAAGCTGGCAGATCCTATTGCATGGACACCCTTCTAGGCTCAAAGAAGAGTGTTCAAAGAACTTGGGGTGATATCAGGGGTTCCTGCTCCCTGAAGTGTATCTCACACACATTTGTCATCAGATTGGTCCCACCAGCCCCCTCAAAAGGATTTCATTCTCTCCTCATTCTTGGAACAAAAACAATATTCTGTGGCATGTCCCAGTTAAAAACACTTCCTGGGGGGGGGGGGGGGGCAGAATGACCCTTCTCCTGTCAGCCTTCCACCTGGAAACAGTCCTTGGAGGTATCCACTGCCTGTTCTCCAGGCTACTCTCCTCTCACACAGCTTGCATTCCCCAGAGCTCTCTTCTCAGTGAGGACCTCACCACTGATCCGCCATATTTATTTGTACGTTTCCTCATTTTAGGAAGGACCCGTCTCAGTCACTTCGCAGATGGACCTCACAGCTCTTCATTGTTGATGGGCTCTTCTTCCTTGACTGTGTCAGTTTGTTTGTCCTTTATTCCTCACTTACCTGTGCTGTGTCTGGAGCACGTCCTGTCTCTCTAGGCCATACAGGGAGCACATTACAGAGCCTCCTTTGAATGAAGTCATCTGCCATCTCCAGCAGAGCTGAATAATCTTTTTTCTTTAACACCTACCTCTACCTCTCAGCTCCCCAACTATAAAGTGCAGATAAGACCTGACCCTGCTCTTAGATCAGTGTGAGGATCACACCTTCTGAGGATAGCTCACAGTTTTATCACTGGCTGCCTCCTTATCTCCTCTAAGAGACCAGAGGGTGCTTCATGTACAATATTTGCTTCCCAAAGATGGTCCTGGTCCATGGGTCAGATGCGGGTTGTTCTCCAGATGAACAGTGGATGATAGGCTCGCTGCAGTGGCCCAGCCATTCAGGGATGACAGTCCCCTCCAGACATGCTGTGGTGTCATCCTGTGACTTGAAAGCCTCTACCGCCTGAAGCAGAGAAGACTGTATAGCCAGTGGGAGCCCCAAAGAGGCCTGTCCTGGGATAGGACCTTCTCCTGTGTTGTCTGTACTGTGAATCTGGAGCAAACTCAACAGGAAGAAGGGAGAGCTGAGTTCTGTAAGACTCACAGGTCTTCAGAGCCTGCTGAGAGCCAGGATAAAAATTGCAGATATTAATGTTGCATATGGCTGCAACCCGGAGCTCTGCCAGACGACCACCTGAAGGATGGGGTGAAAACAGAGGAGAAAGCAGACTGATAGAAGCCCATCCCAGTCAGAGTGAACAGCAAAAACAGTATCACCCTCATGTCCCAAATACGACAAATCCACAGAAGAGCTGTTTATTAATAGAAGATAGAGGATAGAGGTGACAGGCCTGTGTGAAGCACACACGTTAGTGAGGAGAGGAGAGAGAGGAGAGGAGAGAGGAGAGAAAAGAGGAGAGAGCTGTGCAACATGGTGCTGGCTTTTTAAAGAGTGAGCCGCACATGTGTACAGGACCACATGTGGCTGCTCCACGCATGAGCGTAGATTACATGGCCGCGCACGCTTTATGCGACCATGTAAAGCCACAGAGTCCTAGCCACGAGAGATGTTCTGACCGGGAAATGGCTATTTTGAATCGGAAGTAACTAGGCCCAACCGTGTGGACATGTTGTGATTTCCTATCATTCCTGACTTATTTTCTCTTTAAAAAAGAAAAAAAAATGTGGATGAGTGGGTATGGGGCGCTGTTTCTCTCAAAGACTGCTTCAGGTTGAATGGTCCTTGAAGGGAAATGGGGAGGCTGGCTCCTGAAGTCCTGGGATGAAGTCCTGCCACGCCTTGTTCTGCAGCTGTCCATCCTTCATGGTGTGGCTGGGAACCTTCTGTCTGACAGGACACTGGTGACATAAAAGCTTAGAGAAAAGACTCATTATTATTTTGGTTTTGGAGTTGACATTTATCTGAGGTGGATCTGGCCTGTCTGGATGGAGACATGTTAAAAAGGTGGCTGTGATGTTTTAGTACTCTGCTTAATTTTTACCTGAGACAAGCCTTATTCCAGGTGGTTTATTTAAGGCACCTGTTTGTTTTGTTAATTTAGCATTTACACAGGTGATCAGTTACTGAGTATTGAATAGTGATAGACTGTTATATCCTTACCGCCTGGATATTTTGATGGTCCCTTTTGCCTCTGGCCCTGTGTAGCCCTAGTTGGGAAAGGAGTGATACCTTATTCCTCTGGAATTGGTGACGAGGCAGTGGATCCTGGTGTCCTCTGGAGCTTGAGAGTGGAAGAGAACTTATTTTTTTGAATTAGGGACAAGGCAAAGATAATGGCCCTGTCTGTATGCACGAGAAACACAGGCGGTAACTTTGAAATGAGACAATGAGCTCTTATCTTAGTTGGAAATCTTTCTCATTAAGTAACTCTGAAAGTATAATTAAATCTGGTGAGGTAAGTAAGGCTGTCCTCTGTTCCCGACAATAGAAAGGAGGAGTGACATCCTAAAACTCCCAGGACTGAGTCAATGGCTCTGGTGTCCAGAAGGAAAGAAACTGATCGCTTCCCTGCTGAGTTCTGGGTTCCCTGCTGTGTCTGTAGCCAAGCCTAGGTTTGCTGGAGGTCTTAGCTTGATGTACCCATGCGTCTTGGCGCCTGGGGGCAGTCAGCTGACTGGTTGTCTTTCTAGGCAGCACAAGGACAAGGCTGTTGATGGGCAGGGCATTTGCTAGCCTGTGGCCTTTTTCACTTAAAACAGGGACCCAACAGCTTTCGGGAGTCAGCAAGTGCCAGCATTTGGCAATTTTGTTTTCAGGCTTCTATCTCTTCCCTGGCACACCTTAAATGCCACAGATGACTCTTTTTGCCCGTGGGGTCAGGAGCCTTGTTCTCTAGATACTTGACTTTTAGCCAGGAACAAGAGACGGATTTTACTCTGTGTCCTGAATTTTTTCCTGATGATTGGTAGCTTAAGGACAGCTTTTGGAAGATCTGCCAGTAGGCAGACTGTAAACCAGTCCTTCGGAAGACTTGCCTGAGGCTATAAGCTGATTTTTTTTGGGGGGGGGGGTCTTAGGAGCCATCCTGATTATTATAAACTTAATTGTTTAGATCTCAGCTGCTTTTAGACCCGTCTGTGGTTCTCAAGGCAGTTTGAGAATGAGTGGGTGGAGTTAAGGTGAGTTAGGGCAAGTCTTAGAAACCACCCAAACCTGCCGCAGGCGTGGAGGTCAGACAGGAAAGGTTACACGTGGCCGATGCCTTAGTGGGAAAAGAAAGAAAGGGTTTAGAGCTTTAGCAGAAAGCTTGGAGATGAAGCAACTCTTATTTTCCCGTTCGCTGGCTACACTGTTATGAGGTCAGGTTTACAGGTACCTCAAAGCTGTTAAGTGGCCAGATTTACTGGTATCGCCCCATCCGCCAATGTAAGCGGGTGGTATCCACCCTCTGCCCCATGGCTGTAGCTGAGTGGAAAATAAAAAAAAATGAAAATAAAATTTAAAAAAAAAAAAAACAGGATCAGACTTCAACTCAGGCATCCTGAGAATGAAGTAAGATCTAAGATCAGCTCAGGACCCCCCCCCCCTTCATCAAGGGATGGGAAGAGCTGTGACTGCACTGCCATGGTCCACCCGGTAGACCCCAGATGCAATTTTTGCTCCTTCTCGTCGGGAGCAAAAATGTGCCCTCCAATGCCAGCACAACCTGAACAACCCCCAAGATTGTCCGTCGCAAACATATAGCTCAGATTTCAGCCATTAGAACAGCAGACTCACTGTGAAAAATCATGGCGGTATCAATAATGGAAAGCCGAGATTCTCATGGCTGGCCACCACCCGCAGTGGCCACCTGGAGGTGCGTGCTGGTTGGCGGAGGAATCACAAGCCATGGTTACCTTTCTAGAGCTTTTAGAGAGAGAAAGCTAAGATAAAGAGCAACTCTTTCCATTTGCCTGTTCGCTGGCCAGAATTAGATAACTCCCATAAAAGATTGGGATTTTTTTTTATTTTTAAAGCATACTTGGGCCATCTCTCAGTACAGAGACGGATAAGCTTAGGAATCTTTAAGTAAGGCATTAAGGTAAGAGGTTGGTTTCAAAGCCTCAAGGAGGCAGCCTAAGGGAGAATTAGGGCTGATCGAGTTGGAAGCCTTATTTCCCATGTCTGCAGCGGAGAAGCAAAAAAAAAATTTTTTAAATAAATGTGATCAGGAGCTAAGACCTCCTGGAGGCCTGGCAGATCTCGGGCACAAGCTGCCTTATCAGCTCATCAGCCGATAAGGGGGGGGGGGGTGAGGCAAGGACTCCCTGGGAGCCCTTAACGCCCAGCCACCCTGTCAGGCGTGAAGAACGTGCAGGCTTCACACAGCCTCCAGGACACACCTGACAGTGGTGGTCCCATCACGAAAAATATCTCAAACTGCAGACGTGGGAGGTGACTGGAAATCTGGGCCAGTGGAGACCGTAGCTGGGGGTTCCCCCGGTTTCAAGAATAACCAGTGAGGCACCCGACGCTCAACCGTTCTCATGGATTCAGGAAACCGTTTACGCTAGCCAAAAAGGGGAAAACTCACCAATCAGTAGCGGTGTTGTATGCGGATTTGTGCCACCAGGCTAATGGAGAGTGATCTGTCGCAAACGGAGCAGAGTTCCCGGATTGTGTAGCGCAGAGTTTCCATCCCTGGTTTCCAGACACAAAATGCCCGGAAGCACCCATTCCCTCACAGCACCAATGTTAGTTATTTTGGCGCTCTTACCCCGCGAGGAATAAGTCCCAAACACAACAAATCCACAGAAGAGCTGTTTATTAATATAGGATAGAGGATAGAGGTGACAGGCCTGTGTGAAGCATACACGTGAGTGAGGAGAGGAGAGAAGAGGGGAGAGCTGTGCAACATGGCGCCGGCTTTTTAAAGAGCGAACCGCGCATGCGTACAGGACCGCATGTGGCTACTCCGCGCATGCGCGTAGATTACATGGCCATGCGCGCTTTACGCAACCATGTAAAGCCAGAGTCCTAGTCACGGGAGATGTTCTGACCTGGAAATGGCTATTTTGAACCGGAAATAACTAGACGGTCCGCCGGTAAAGCCCAACCGTGTGGACATGTTGTGATTTCCTATCAACCCTGACCTGACCCCATCCTTTAGGCTCAAGTAAGAGGACAGTAACCAGATTCTGAGGAAAATATCCATGGTATAGGGAGCAGGTCCAATATAAAGGTGAGGCTTCCAGCAAGAGCAGGTACAGGCAGGTGAAGGGGGTCAGTGAAAACAGGTTTACACTGGAGTAACATTCCCACTCAACGTCTGCCATCCAGACAGTCACTGTACACTGCCAACCTGTGTTGGGTCCACAGATAAGGACTCTATGGTACATAATCTTCCCAACTTCTTCCTTCTTGGATGCATGTTGGTGCTGGGTATTTTAGAGGGGACTTGCACAGCTGATCAACTTCTTAGGGGAAGCACACCTGGGTCCTGCCTGATCTCCTCTGTCCTGGCTATCACCAGTCATACACTGTGAAAGTAAGGGGCTATGGCAGGTTCTCCTACACTTGAGAGCTCATCTGCCCCATGCCCCATGGGACCAGCAGGTACATGGCATCAGACACAGCGTCACTCTATGCCTGGGAGTCCATGTCTGCCATCAAGCAGGATGAAACTCAGACTCAGACCCCAGGACAGAGCCTCCCTACCCGTGTACTTTTCTGAAGCCCCCACCCTTGCTCTTTGTTTTCTGGCTTCTTTCTTCATCAAAGAGCCCTTCTGCTCCTTTGGTGGGAAAAGGCTGAGAAGAATTAGAGGCAGCAGAGGACCTCCAGGCCTTTAGAGCACAGAGGAGCTCACATGAACAGGCCCAGAGGATAGGCAGACAACCAGGGATGGCCTCTTTGGGTCAGTTTGGCTTAGCCCTTTCTGGAATGATCTAGAATGCCATGGAGGTATAAGGACTTATTTTTGGAAAGCTCCATGTTTAATTCCTGGCAGTAATATTGGTCCTTCTTCCCTCAGAATGATACTGAGCCAGCTGGGAGGCATGGTGTTAAGAGTTCAGAGAACACTTGGCTCCTCAGGGACGTACCCCATTGAGGGAAGTCAGAGCAAGAACTTAAGCAGGAACCTAGAGGCAGGAACTTAAGCGGAAGTTAACTTTCTCTCTGTGGTTTGCTCAGCCTGCTTCCTTATATGACCCATAGCCGCCTGCCCAAAGGTGGTACTGTCCTCAGTTAACTGGGCCCTCCCACATCAATTATTACTCAAGAAAATGACTCCATAGACTTGCCTACAGGTCAATCTGATAGAGACAATTCCTCGTTGGAATTCTCTTTCTCCAGATATGTCTAGGTTTGTGTCAAGTTGACAAAAAAAAAAAAAAAAAACAAAAAAACAAAAAAAAAAAAAAAAAAAAAAAAACCAAAAAAACAAAAAACAACAACAACAACAACAAAAAACCAGCACATTTGGGTTAACTCTTTTTATTCGAATTATGAAAGAGCAATGAAGTGTGTGGTCTGAGTTATAAGCTGAAATAAACCCTTTCCTACACAAGTTCTTAGAAACCCTGACTAAGAACCAACACTTAGGCTATGCCAAAAAGTGTTTTCCTTGGTCTAGAAATGTGTCTCAATAGCACCATACTTCCTTGCAAGCATGAAGTCCAGGGCTGTCTCCAGCATTACATACATACATGTATAGATGTGCACACACATGCATATACATACACACAAATGTTTTCTTCTAGTGGTTTTGTCTGATAAGACAAAAGTAGATATAAGTTTTCACATAAAGAACCAAGAAGTAATCACTAGTTTTTATTTGCTCTGTGTTTTGGAAATAGTCACCCAAACATGCCAACGAGTCCATACGCATAGGATTGTGAGATTGCCAGTTCGTGGATGATCAAAGCAGGACTTTCAGCAAGAGCAGAATAATGGGAGCTGATGAAATGGATTTGAGGGCAGGGTTTCCATGGTTTGAAACGGGTGAGATGCATGAGGCTTGGATTTGTATGCCATTGAGGACATTCGTTTTCAGATTGCAGGCGTTCTCAGTTGCACAGCCTTTCCCGTACAGCCTTAAAGTGGAAGTTTCAACCGCTAAAAGGAAGATCCAGAAGTTAGTATTCTCACTCTCCTCTTATTTCTCCTCATCACCCAAATCCCCTGGAGAAGGAATTTGTCCAGAATGATCTTAAGTAAGGAGCCTCTGTTCCGGTGACAACCATGAAGAAGGCTCCATGCACCATCAGCTGAGCCTCGGTTTAAGGCATGAGTAACGACACTGGGGGTCAGACCACTTTTATTCAGGAAGGACACCAGCTGAAGGACCTCGCATGTTCGGCTAAATTTTAAATTGCATCTGTGCTTCATCCCAACTTAGCAATGGAAAATAGAGAGAAATATTGCAGATCCCCTCAAGCTGGAATCCTTCTCCCAAGACCTCTGAGTTCCATGGAAGGCTAATACTGTGGGAACGTATCTCCACATTTCCCATGTAAAATTGAAGTAGAAGGCTGTCCTGCTACGGATGGCTTCACTCCACCCCTGTATTCTGTGTGACTAGGATCCGTGGCTTTACATGGTTGCGTAAAGTGCGCGAGGCCATGTAATCTATGCACATGCGTAGAGTAGCCACATGCGGTCCTGTATGCATGCGCAGCCCACTCTTTAAAAAGCCGGCGCCATGTTGCACAGGTCTCTCCTCTTTTCTCTTCTCTCCTCACTCACGTGTGTGCTTCACTTATCTCAACTCATCTAGACAAAGGTCCTCTCCCCTACTCACCCTAGACCCTTCTCCAGAATGCTTCCAAATAGAAGGTCTGGCTTGCCTTCAAGTTCTCAGTCCCACATGAAACATTTCACATGTTGATCAGTAAAGAGTTACCACTGTTCCCCTCTGGTTATGTAGACACACAGAGCAAACCCAACGGTTGTTTTTTGGTTTTTGTTTTGTTTTTTTTGTTTTTAATTCTTACCTTAATGATGCGTGCACCCTACACAACAAACATATAGCCCGTCTCATGCTGGAAAATTATAAAACTTTTACTAAACTCACAGTGACACTAAGAAACACTCAAGAGATTAACTATGTGACATCCAGAAAAGAAATCACCTCTGTGTTGCCAGTGAGCCAAGGTACTATTACAGGGCATCACAGCAAGGCAGGTGCAAACACTTGTTTTTCCTTCTATTACCCCCTCCAAACACACACACTCTTTCTTCAACTGCCAACAAATGGCTGCCTCCAGACCTTGGAGAGCTAACCAAATGCTTGGCTCCACATTGCCCTTTGCTCTGTGTGGAAAACACCTTCTAAGATGACTTCCTCTCCCAACTCACTCCAGCTCCTGACAGAGTGGCCTTCTGTAAGACCCACTCAGGTCGTATCAGGATTGGTCTGTGGGGTCAATAAGATACAATGGTTAAGAGGGACAAGATAAGACTCTTGAGAGGGGTCTATAGCATTAGGTGATAAGAAAGGATGGAATACAGGTAATGGACCCATGAGCCATGACAGGATATGGAGCAAATTGCTTTTCTAGTTTTGATTTTGTCCTGGATTTTGTTGTTGTTTCTGTTTGTTTGCTTGAGGTGTGTGTGTGTGTGTGTGTGTGTGTGTGTGTGTGTGTGTGTGCGCGCGCGCGCACGCGCGCGCGCATATGGTGGATAAGTGCATACAACTATAGTTGATAGTGAAAATGTAAAAGTCAGTCTAAATATCCACAGCTTCAGGGTGGCTAATGTAACTGTATAGAAGGTCATTGAGCTGTGTAATCTTTGGATCTGGCTAATCTCACTACATGATGTTTTTGTTTGTTTGTTTGTTTGTTTTTTTGTAAGTTCTTTATAATAAAGCTTTAAATTTAAAAGATTTAAGAAAACAAATAGGGGCAGAAATGATATGTCACTTCAGAGATTAGACAGTTAAAACCTACAGCTCCCCTTTTCAGTCTGTGCCTCTCTGTCTCATCATTAGCTTGGAGGGAAGTCAGCTGATATGTCATGAGGCCACCGCATGAAGAGGAACTGAAACCACCAAAATTATTAGTGAACTAGAAAGCAGATCCTTCATCTGAAGGACCACAGCCCTGGCTGACAGCTGCACACAGTCCCGGGAGACACTCTGAGACAGAATCAGTGGCAGTGCTGGGCTCAGATTCTAGATAGACCTGCAGAAACTGGGATGTAATGAATGTTTGCTATTTTCAGCTGCTAAGCTTCAGATCCACAGAAGTAAATTGTGGACACCCACACCTTAAACAAACACTGATAAGAAGAAAACAAGAGGATATACGTAAAAATGTTCGAGGAAATACTCGTACCCGTGCCGGTAACCTCGATACACTTTTTCTCACTCCCTGTGCACTTCAGGGTGGTAACTGAGGAGCATGACTTCTCTTTCTCGTTGTAGCAGGCAGCACATTCCACACCATTGGGTTCAGAAGACGAAGGCGCTGAATGAAGAGACAAAAGTGTTCATCTTGGAGAATAGGCAGAAGAAATAGCTGAGAATGTGTCTATCCACTACTCATCTAAATTAGTTTTTTTTTTTTTTTTTTTTCATGATTCTACCAAAAAGCATTGCAACCAAGATGAGCTGGAAGGCGGTGCGGGGGAAAGGCACTGGTGTGTGAGAGCAGGGAAGGAAGGGCAGGCAGCATAGAGATCCATGGTGTCCTCACCTTCCTCAGTTACTCTGTTCCCTGCCCTGAAGAAAAAAGCCTAGATAATTAGAGAAGAGATCATCCCTTTTCTAAGAGGATGCTGTTTCTAGAGTGAGGAATGAGCCAGGTATGGTCACATACATCTGTACTCCCAGCGACTCCAACTTTGGAGGCTGAGGCAGGAGGATTGCTTGATCTTAGTAATACAACTCAAACCTGGATGCATGCAAGACTCCATCTCAACAACACAAAAATCCAAGATGAGGAATAAAATAGATGAGGAAATTCTCTCAACTGGAGAAGCAGACCAAAGCATTTGAACCTACAGATTCATTGAACCTACTTAGAGAGTAGACCCAGGACCAGTTACTGCTGCCGAGCCGTCAGTCTGTATGCAAGTGTGTACACACTTACTCAAGAGAGGGGCTTGTATGCACCCCAGACCCTTACAAATGAAAACTTCAAGCAAAAGGGGAAGGCAAGTGTCAGGGCTGCAGCCCGTCAGCAGAGAGATGGACTCCTGGAAAGGCAGAGGAGCCCTGAGCAGGTGGCGGGGCACAGACAGGACCTGTACTCACGAGTTATGTCCTCTTGGTTGCATTTCTCAGATGTGCAGCACCTGTTCTCATAGATAAATCTCCGTTGATCCCCCAGTGTTGCTGAGAATGTCATTGCACTGCACGTGTCTGTGTAACACCCTTTTTCCTTCAACATGTGGTCTGTAATTGTAGCTGCAGAAAATTGAACCACCAAGTACATTTTCCTCATGAGTTAGCGGTAAAGAACCTGCCCCTTCATCCCCTCTGCCTTGAGCACTGCACTTCTCCAAGAATGGTCTGCAATGGTCTGTTTCAGAGAATGAGCCAACAGAGGGACCATTTGCTCAAAGGGAGTGACCGGTGGTAGAGTACTTGCTTAGCATGCATGATGCCCCAAGTTTGATCACCGACACTATGAAAGTAAGAATGGAGTCACACCTGAATGGTCCTCACCATGTAGAATCTAGGTCCTACAACAAGCACATGCTCCATCTCCACCACCTCCCAGAACCCCAGGCTCCCAGTCTCATACTGGAAAGGAAGGAAGATAACCTAGAGGATGTTCAAGGTATGAGGGTTGACTTACATGGTGTATCAAATTTCTGCATCTGGTTGAAGCAGCCTTTAGTGGTTGAACAAACACTTGTGGTCGAAGGACACGACAAACTTGTACATAAATGTTCTATACACTGGTAACTCTCTGCAAGGAGGAAATGGACATCATTTGAAAGGTAATCCCAGAGCTTTGTAGTTGATGTTTCCTAGGAACCAAGAAGCCATAAGGGGCTAGACAGATCACTGGAATCTCATGTGGTTGGTTGCCTCCCCAAGGCTCTGACTGCTCACCTCCCCCTTCTTTAGGAGAAAGGAATGCTGCATGTACTCTTACCCACAGAGCTGACAGAGAAGACAGTGAAGACAAAGACTGTAAGGAGGCTCTTCAGGCTGCAGGACCAGGCCATGGTGACTTCTGTGAACACTGCATGAGATACAAGAGAGGACAGTGGGGTCAGAGCTATGGGGTTCAGACCTGTAATTCAGCAATCCATACACCAGACTGTGTTGTGTGGCCAAGTAGCCATTCAATCATTCATTTGTTCATTCTTTCTGAAAGCCAAAATTTATCAGACACCGACTTTATGCTAGATATGGCCATTTGGAAGGATAAAAACTAGAAAAAATACCCACCCTCTATTAAGGCATGGGGGGTGGGGAGGGGTCTTCCTTCCCGGGGAAGGAATGTCACTCAGGAGAGATTCTTCTTGAATGAGTTTGAAGAGCATTAGATCTCCTTCCACAGCTGAAATGGCTGAGTCAAGAAACAGCTCCTCTGGAGAGCAGGTGGAGGCTCTCTATGTGTTAGAAAGTTCTGGGCAATGGTACTCCAGAGCAATCTGCCCCTTAACTAAAGATTCATCATATCCCAAGTCACCTTCCCCCTAACAACTGGCCTCTATCACAGCCCACACTGGAAATGCTCACCAAGAAGTAGTCCTGCTCTTCTGAAAGGACTGCCTTGAGATGGAGAGGATGGCCAGTGATCTCACCAGAGAAAGGAAGAAAGGAATACTTTCTCTGCCCTCACTGTCTCTGATCTTTATAGCCCAGCAGAGCGTGCCTGGCAATTAAGGCACTGTAATAGTATCTTGATATGAAGCCAAGTGCATTAAACTTCCTGGTCTTCTAGAGAGAGAAACAGAAACTGTGAGAACAATACTTCTTTGGCTTCCTGTTGGTAGGGAAGGGGTGGGGCAGGTTATAATGCCTCTGTGCCCGAGGTGAGCTACAGAAAAGTTTGGAGCACTCAAAAGTCAAAAAGGATAGGACGCTGGCCCACAGCATGTAGCAACCATCCTCCACTTTTCCTTGGGGCAAGTTCCTAGTATTCCCTCTTCCAAACCTTCATTTTTTTCCCTAGAGTCAGACCATGGGATCTATTTACTTCTCTACCTAGAAGGAACTGGGTGTGTTCCTCTACAATTCACTTTTTCCGTCTATTTTTACACCAGCCTCTTGTTAGGGCATAGCTCACCAGCCTTCTTATTTGCAAAGGAGAGAAAGGTTAAGCTAAAGGGATCAGTCTTCCTCTGGCCTCCTCTAATTATCCAGTCCTTGGGCATGTTCTCTCAAAATTCAGGTGCCGAGGGCAGAGAGACACTCCCTTGGGAAGCCAGTATGCAGAGAGTTGAAGAAGGTGTGGGTTACAGGGAAGGGATAGGGATGCCTCAGAGGCTGAAGTGTAGAAGGGATGAGGAAGGACACCCTAATGTTCACAGGGACCATTGAAAAGATGAGGAAGGACCCCTGGCAGTCACAGAGATGACGGGATGAGAAAGGACACCCTAACTGTCACAGAGATGAAAATATGAGGAAGGACACCTGACAGTCACAGAGATAAAGGGGTGAGGAAAGACACCCAGATAGTCACAAAAACTAGCAGAGACTTGCCTGGAATTTCTAGACAGGCCTGAAATGGTGATGAATTTGTTCCTGTTGTTCAGTGTAAGTTGACAAAACATTTCAGGAGACATAGAAACATGAGCTGGAGGAGACCTGTCATGTCGAGTGAAGATATCATGGGTTCCTAGTAATGACGTCTACCTCAGTTCCTGGTTAGAGAGTGAACCATTGTTCAATATAAGATGGCAGCCAAGACATGCTGCACATTCTCCCAAAATATAACCAAGGCCTTTTCAAAGAGTTAGTTTGAATCTTGCCTTCCTAAGAAGGAATCCAGTATCCATGCCTTGTGGCATTTCATAATGTGTCCTCAACTCCCACATACCCCCATGCTATCACACTTGTCCTTGTCCTCTCTCTCAGGGTCAAAGTCATAGCCAAAGACTGTACTTTATGGTTTCTTATTGATTCAGCTTAATAAACCCCACTTTATGTAACCAGTACTTTTCTGAGTTCCAAATTAGCTGAGGAGGATAGATAAGGATGATTACCGCAAATAGGCTGTGAGCCAAGAGGCCAGATTTCCAAGTTACATGCTGAGTGATGTGCTGGCCTGGACACTGCTGAGCAGAACAGCAGCAAACTGAAGCCACTGTCGTTCATCCATGGAGAATGGAGCATGGCCCCTATCTACCAAACACCACAACTCCGACAACTTTCTGTTCCCAAGTTAAGGTCTCAGAGAGTTTGCTTGCTTATGACAGAGCTTCTGGGATGAATACTGTAGGGCCAAGGAAAGAACACGTTGACTTGACCCCAAGACCAGGGCCAAGGAAAAGATTCCCACCAATCCCTGGGAACAAAATCTCACCAATTCCTGAGCTTGCCCCAGGTTCAGGCCACAGAATCTCACCAATCCCAGGCCACCCTGGAAAGCTCTGCCACTCCTCACAAGAAACCCTATAGAAAGCCCTCTGCTCATTTCCCCCTGCTTCTCACCCCTGCAGAGGCACCCACCTTTTTGTGTCTTTCCCAATAAATATCTTGTGTGAGGTTTGTTGTGCAGTGTGTCTTTGTGGTAGTCCTTGGTTCTGGACTGTCAGGATATCTTTCCCCTCGGAGATGTAACACTTATAGTTACCCTCTTGGGCCCAAAGAAGAATAGATATGATACATAGAAAAAAAAAAAAAAAAAAACCTAGAGGCAGGGCCAGCCAGTGGTGGCCCTCACTTTTAGTCCCAGCACTCAGGAGGCAGAGGCAGGTGGATCTTTGTGAATCTGAAGCCAGCCTGGTCTACAGAGTGAGTTCTAAGACAGGTTCCAAAGCTACACAGAGAAACCCCTTCTTGAAAACAAAGAAAAAAAGAAAAAACTAGAGGCTTCGCTCTCTCTGACGTGTATCACACACACATCATTTGGGTTCCACTTGCTTCATTAAGGGCTCACAGTTCTGTGTCATTCTTGGGACCAGAAACAACATTCTGCCTGATATCCCAGATAAAGACACTTCTCAGGAGAGAGTAGCTGTCCTCCTATGGTCTGGCTCCTGGGCACAGTCCTGAGAGGGACCCAAGCTGCTTGCTCTCCAAGCGGCTGTGCTGTTCTTGGTCACAAAACTCCATCTCCCCAGAGCTCTCATCTCATTGAGGCTCTCACAGTTAACACAGCCACGTTTGTTAGTATGGAGCCCAGTTGTGCTGGTTAGCTTTACTTACCAATAAACACAACCTGGAATCTCCTGAGAAGAGAGTTTTTATGAGGAATTATGTCAGATTGGCCCGTGGGCATTTCTGTGAGGGGCGCTGACATAGGAAGACCCAGCCCAATGTGAGAGGTGCCATTTCTGACCCATTGGGTCCTGAAGAGTATAAACATTGAGAAACACAGCTGAATAGAAAAAGCAAGCAGGTAAGGGTGAATTTATTCTTTCTTTTCCATGGTTGGGGATGTGATGTGACTAGCTTGATCCCCGCACCCCCTCCCCCGACTCTGTGACTTCCCCTCCATTAACAAGCCATCCATAATCTGGCTCAGACCCAGAGCTCTCCATTGCTGATGAGCTCTCCATTCTCCTCCACATCCGAGGTGAGGTTTTGAAGGATCAGGAGCCAGACAGACCCCCTGACAGACAGACAGGGAGAGAGAAGGACCAGGACAGATAATGAAGATGGCGAGCTTCTGGCCTTTTCCTCCTCTTCCTATCCAGAGACAACAGCCTAGGGGGCTTTTCTCCATCAGGGCTCCCTTCCAGGTGACTGGTTCAAGGCTGGTTCTGAGCTGTGGGTCTTTGAGCCCTTCTTTCTTTGTTTACGCTGACCAACCCAAAGGTAGAGGAAGGAGACCTATCCCAGGCCACTCAAAACACTTAAAATCCCCAGCCTTCCATATAGCGGTGTGAGTGGGTGGACACAGTCCCCTCTGTTCTCCGCAAGGATTTCTTTCTCTCCGTGTGCCTTGCTGTGTGAACTCCTTCACTTTTAATAAAACTTGATACCTGTTGCTGCCTACTATATCCGAGACATTTCCCGCCCTGTAATTCTTTAATTGGAGGAGAAAAGAAACCCAATGAAGACACCTAGGCAATAAGTCTCATCACCCAACTGGTTTCAGCAAGAATCCTGTTGAGTTGGAAACCCAGAATTCCCCTTTAGCACTGGAGTTCCCATCCTCTGACCTGTGCATCTGCTCTAAATTTCGCCTTGGCTGTCTGTGCTGGACTTAGAACTCATTGACACTCTTTCAACTACAGCAAGACACTTGACGCCACCTTGCCTCCCTTGAATGGAGTCTTACCATCTCCAGCCACACCAAATAATCTTTTCCCTTTAACATCACCCACAACTCTGCCTCTCTCCACTCTCCCACCTGTAAAGCAGGGAGAAGACCTGAGCCCACTCTTAGTGAGGATCACAGTGGGTCCTGAACTCATCGATGACTCACAGCTCTCTCTCCAACTGCCTCCATGTATGTTCTCTCCTCTGAAAGACCAAGCAGTATTTCATTTGCTGTAGAGTATTTGCTTCCTGATGAGACCTTGGGATGCTCTAGGGTTCAGGTGCAGGCTGCCCACCTGAGCACCCCACAGGGAAGTTGATGCAGAGGTTCAGCTGCATGGAGATGAAAATCCTTTCATTCAGGCATGTTGTGGTATCGTCTTGTGATGGTAATGTGGAGCAGCTGAGGGGGCTTCGCCATGTTAGTTTTCTGGAATCACTTGGGATGCCTTGGAGGCACAGAGGTTTGTTCTAGAAGCTTTGTGTCTGCTCCCGGCTGATGGGAAGAAAGCCTGAGTGAGATTTTTGCTGACAACCCCCCAAGTACACAGTTTTGAGGGTCCAGAGAGCACTTGGCTCCCCAGCATGAGGTTCTCTTGACTCAGACCATCAGGGTTTACTTTCTAGTTCTGTGGTGTAACCTTCACACCATGATTCAGGTTCTCTGTGACTCCGTTTCCTCAAAAGCTTCAAGTCCTTCATGGGTGGTTGTGAGGCTTACACAAGTTATAGGAAAGGAGACACTTAACAGCAAATGATGCCTAGCTTGCTGAAGTTCTCAGAGTGATGGCTGTCCTAACTAAGATCATTTATGTAGCACCTACTGTGCGCCTTCCCTGTTAGGCAGCAATGAATGGGAACACACCTTCTTCTCGAAGAACAGAAATGAGAGGACTGAGTAGGAAGTCTCCTGCTGAATAATCATACCAGGAGGCATGAGGGAGGGTCCTTTCTCACCCTGGACAGACAAACATCCACTGACAGGAGAGGGAAGCCAGGAGTCCCTGCCACTGCCCATCACTGACCAAGCTCATAATTAAGAGAACCCTACTGCACCAGCCGACACAAGCCCTTGGAGGCCAGGGCGGGCCTGGGATGTTCCAGGGGAAAGGCTGCTAGAAAGGACAGAGAAGGCTGAGACACAGGGCCTCTGTACTAAAACCTCCCGGTAGGGGGTCCAGTGGAGGACTCGAAAGGGCAGGAGACACAGCACACTCCTTCTTCCCAAGAAGGACATCATGTCCATGCCCCCACCCCCAAGAAGTCCCTGAGCCAGGCCGAGTGAGGGCAGTCACGTAACAAGTGTTTGTAAGTATCTCCGAGCCACCAGAGATAAGCAAAAGGAAAGGAAGGGTGGCCTTCACCACCACAGGTGAAGTAAGTGACTTCTGTACCTGGGCATGAGGTGGGTGGCTACAGTGTGATAGGAGGCCGTGGGGGCAGATCCAGAGCTGGCAGATCCTGATCTTGAAGATCAGGCCAAGTGGGAATTCTGGGGTAAAGACCACTTGCCCAAATCACCTGCCTCTTTGTTTTCCAGCACCCTCCACATTAACATTGACACAGACATGGGACACTTACCTACAGATGTGTGCTGAACCACCCTTTGCTCTCAGAAACTGAAAGACGAGCAAGGCAGGGACCAATTATACTCTAGAAGGTGTCGGTTTTGCTCACTAACAGCAGATCCTCTGTATAAACTTGAGTTCAAGGATAAAGAAAAACACCACCCTTGTCCACACAATGTTTTCAGCCACAAAGACCAAAGAGTGATGCAATGCAGTACTCAGCAAATTAAGGCGATATCAGACAGGTCTCCCCTTTTCTCCCATTTGTTGTTCCTAATCTTTATAGGTACATAAGTAAAATGATATACATGCAAATGACAGGAAAGGAGAACTGAAAACTTGAAGGAGCAAAGGGGCCTAGTGGGAGCGGCAGGGCAGTGACAGGGGAGGGGGTGGTGGTGGAAAGTAGATGCTCAGAGTACAGAACATGCTGGTGTGTTGAATGCCTTAAGAAACGCTGTCAACGAAACAGAATAATAAAACATTGGCTTAAGCTTTTTGATCACTTGCAGATGGACAGTTTGGCATTTTTGCTAGCAATTTATGCCAATCATGCATCTGAATAACAGATGTGAACTTTCTTTCTTTGTAAGACTATGGAAACATCTATTTCTTTTTTTTATTTTTTATTTTTTTAATTTATTATATTTGTGTTTTAATTTTACACATCAGCCAGGGGTTCCCATGTCCTCCCCCCCTCCCGCCCTGCCCCCACCTGCCCCCCAGCCCCTCCCCTCCATTCCCATCTCCTCCAGGGCCAAGACTCCCCTGGGGATTCACAGGGACAAATAGCCAAACAAATGGAAGCATATGAATTATGAGCCAAAGGCTTTGGAGCCCCCAGCTGGAGCAGGCCCTCTGGATAAGTGAGACAATTGAATAGCTTGAACTGTTTGGGAGGCACCCTGGCAGTGGGACCCGGACCTGTCCTTAGTGCATGAGCTGGCTGTTTGGAGCCTGGGGCATATGTGGGGACACTTTGCTCAGCCTGGAAGGAGGGGACTGGACCTGCCTGTACTGAATCCATCTATTTCTTCAGTACGCAGGCATCAGTCATTTACCCTATTCATTATGTGGTTTGCAGAAAGTATTTTCTGGTTAAAAAATCTAACAGACATACAACAAACCCTGCTGGTTCTCCATTCTGTCCAATGCCTGGAAGAGCCTCTCCCATGCACTCACTTTTCACCTTGAGAAGTACAAAGGATCACAAGAGACAGACTTCCATTCATAAGTGTGTGTGCGAGTGCACACAGACACACACAAGTACACACATGCGTGTACACATACACACATAGCCTATCTCCATTCTAAGCTGGAGAATATTTAGTAGACTTCTAATTTATTATTTGATCAGTCAACTCATCCCAACCATTCAAACTGATTGTGTTTACATCTTTATAATAAGTCTTCATTTATTGTAGCTGGAGTTTTTTCCAGTCCTGCCTGGCCCATGGTCAGGACTTGAGCTACAATTTATATATAAGAACAGGGAGCCCAAAATAAAGAAACTTCTTTCCATGTCATGATCTCACTGAGATTTCTGAGAGAATCACATAATTACTACTGGATCAGAATGTTCCTCGGGAATACACCTCAGACATTGGCTCCCCTCCACCTCTTCCATGATTGCAATGTAATTGTTTACAGATATATTTTTGATGGTTCCAGTAACAACTGTTATTAAATTGTCACATTTTCTGTATCCACATGTTGTCAGTGGTCAGTACAAAATGTGTCCTTGATGTGAGGCTGGATTTTTATTTAAGAGTAAGTGTGAGTTGATATATACAGAGGTAAGTAGAATTTAATCAAAACCAGGCTGCTCCCCCAAAGATTTCAACAGAGATTATTGTAGAAGTTGTTTTGTTTTTTTTTTTCTCATGGGGCCAGAAGAATAGAAAACCACAGAGATGACTGCAGGATCCACGAAGTTATGTGGACAGGAAATGTCCATGAGAAGTAGTAAGACATTGATATGAAGTGGAATGATGGGGGCCTAAGAACACTTTGGGGAAAGGGAACAGTAAAAACTTTCCTTTGGAAAGAGTTGACCCTCTCTCTCAGGTTGACTTCTTCATAGGAGTGGTCAGAATTTAAGGCCAGCCTGGGATATATACTAAGTTTCAGACCTTGAAATACAACATGAGATCTTGTCTATATATATATATATATATATATAAATCATGCAGCTCAGGCTTCCTGCTCAGGGGGCCTAGCTTCAGATTTACACACCCAACCACTTTGCCTAGTGAAAGCTTAGTATAAACCATGCCCTGTGAAACCATTAACACCTGTGTTCTCTAGGTCACTTCACATTATAGCCCATGCTGTTTAATGCTTCATTTAGGATACTCTGCTCACTAATTCCAGTCCCTTGGAAAACAATTTCTTTAACCTGGTTTTGTCTTAGCACATAGCTCACTCTCCCTCAGGAGGGATAATTGCCCATCTATTGGCCCTCTTTCTCTTACATGCTGTCTCCATGTTCTTCAAATTCAGATCCTCTGCTTTTTACTGATCCCTTTCCAGAAATATAAGCGAATCCCCTCTCCATTTCCATGAAATGGTGCTGAATGACCTCTCACCCCCACCACACATCCTACAGTAAATAAAGCATGTCCACATTTGCCCACAGTCCACATTTGCTGTATCTTGGGCTCTGGTTAGCACTTCCAGTAATCATTTATACTTTTATGTACTAACTGACCTACCCCACAGTGTTTAGATGTACCCAGATGCTTAAAACCTTACGATTTACAAAAACACAACTGTCCCTCCGGTAAGACAAAATTTTCTCACCTTTCTAAAACACATTTCTCAGGACAACTGTTCACCGACGTCCCTGCCTGTGTTTCCTACCACTCATTCCCTCCTCCACAGTCACCCTGCCCATAACGAGGCCACCACCCCACAGAGAAACAGCAGCAGTGTCTGTTCTGAGATACTTAATGAAAACTCCATCCTTCTGCCAGCCGAAAGCCACTCCCATCCCTACCAGGAGTCTGTGCAGGAACTGCAGGAGTCGTCCCCACCCTGTGCATGCTTCACTTCTGTTTCCAGGCTAGGTTTCCTTTTCCTTCATGTTTCATGTTCTGAAGCTCCTTCGTGGCCTTTTCTCCACTTGGTTCTCTGGTTCACATTCTCCACCAGCATACTTCCTTTGGAGGGTCCTGTTATTATACCTAAAATCAAGCCGTTTCCTCCCCGACATGAGCTGCTGCAGTGGCCCTAACAGTTCGGTGGGTTGTCGTCTCTTTTGCTAAACATCACTGAGATTTTTTAATGTAAAGTTTATCATTCAGTTGCATATATACTACCCTTTGGTGATCGTTTAGACAGAATTTTAAAGTTCTGCTGGACTTTGAACCTGTACGGTCGGGCCCTGCCCCTCCAAATGCTTGTCTGGACTTGTGGGGTTCCTCCCTGCCTTCTTCTGTCCTCCCTCCCAGTCTTCTCACCCGGAAGTGGAGGTTGAAGCCCTGGGAACCTCGCTGTTCTAAGCCCATGTACTGATTTTTTTTTCCATCTCCAGCCTCCAGCGCCAGCTTGTTTGATTGTTTCCCAGTGGTCACCTCTAGCAAACTCAAGTCAAGAGTTTCTTTGTGCTTTTTTTTTTTTTTTTTTTTAATGCATTTCCCTTCTCTTCCAGAGCAGAGCATCCATCAAGGAAATGTCTTCCATGTCTGACTGTAACACAGACCTGGTACAGGTCACAGGATTAACAATAGCTGCAGGATTAATGAGCAGACCACTGGCCAAGACTAACCCAGATCTCCTAAGTTTCATCTGAATTAAGAAAACAGGAAGATGAGTAAAGACGTGAACCCCAAGACATAAAGTTTTATAAATCTTCTGCCCCCCCCCCTTGCATCTTTTTCTTTGTTTCTTCCTTTTCTAGATTGTCATTAATCAAAACACCTTAAAATTCTGAGTCATATAAAAAAGAAATGCTTGGCACTGCAGAGTTCTTACTTATGCTTTCTTACCGAGAGGACATTGCAAACCTCTGTTTCTATTCATTCATTCTCCGTACAGCTACTGAATAACACCAGACTTTGGGTCTAAAAGGCCAGTCTGATAGCACCTTGGAGAAACCTCTGCACCCAGGCTGCCTAATGAGAAACAAACCTTAGCGCAGAGCTGGGAAGTGTTGTGTGTGCCGGGGTCCCTAGTGAGTGAGGACACTCCCTTTCACTTTTGCTCTGTAGACACCACACTTCATTCTCATGACTTTTCTAACTGCCTCCTTGAAGTCTTTGTTCCTCAGGCTGTAGATCACTGGGTTCAGCAGTGGAGTGACCACGGTGTAAAAGACCGAAATGACCTTGTTGATTTCTGGTGACAGGTGTGCATTTGGGCGCACATACATGGAGATCATGGTCCCATAGTAGATGGTGACCACGGCCAGGTGGGAGCCACATGTAGAAAATGTCTTCATCCTGCCGGAGGTGGAAGGGATTCTCAGAATGGAGGACACTATGAAAACGTAGGACAGGAGGGTTAGAAGGAAACAGATGCATAGCACAGCGATGGATAGGACAAAGATGGCCATCTCTGTCACATAGACACTGGAGCAGGACAGCTGTATTAATGGAGGGAGGTCGCAGAAGAAATGGTTGATGTGGTTGGGCCCACAGAAGTCCAACTTAGAAATCATCAAGGAAGGCAGGAAGCCCGTGCCCACCCCGGTCACCCAGGAGACTGTGACCAGAGCAGCGCAGTTGTCAGGACTCATGAGCAGGGAGTAGTGGAGTGGGCTGCAGATGGCCAGGTACCGGTCATAAGCCATTGCGGCAAGGAGGAAACATTCAGTAGCACCAAAAAACACAAAGAAGTAGAGCTGGGCCATGCAGGCAGGGAAGGACAGTGTGTGGCCCCAGGAGGCCAGGTTGGCCAGCAGCAGGGGCACTGTGGTAGATGTGTACCAGATCTCCAGGAAGGACAGATGTTGGAGGAAAGTGTACATGGGAGAGCGCAGGCGCGGGTCCTCACTCACCACTACAATGATCACCATGTTGCCTGTGATGGTGAGGAGATAGAAGCACAGGAAAATGGCAAAGAGGAGGGACTGCCACCCAAGAAGATTCTGGAATCCTAAGAGCTGAAATTCAGTGACCTTGGACAGGTTTTGGGGTTCCATTTTCTGTGAAGACAGAACACATTTTGAAAAACATAGTATATACAAGGCATAAAGCATTTATAACTTCTGTTGTCTAGAATGCCCTAGGTTAGTCTTTTAGTAGTTTGAAACTATTGTATAGTGTATTGGTTACTTGTTGGACAAAATGCAACTTCCTGGAGGAAGGGTTTATGCCAGCTCACAGTTTGCAGATGTGGGGAGGGCATGGTGGGGAGGGTATGGTGGAAAGGGCATGGTAGGGAGGGCATGGCAGGCATGATGTGGAGGGCTTGGTGGGGAGGGCATGGTGGAGAGGGCATGGTGGGGAGGGCATGGTGGGGAGGGCATGGTGGGGAGGGAATGGTGGGGAGGGAATGGTGGGGAGGGAATGGTGGAGAGGGTATGGTGGAGGGCATGGCAGGCATGATGGGGAGGGCATGGTGGGGAGGGCATGGTGGGGAGGGAATGGTGGGGAGGGCATGGTGGAGAGGGTATGGTGGAGGGCATGGCAGGCATGAAGTGGAGGGCATGGTGGGGAGGGCATGGCAGTAGGAACATGAGGCAGCTGGTACCATTGTATCCACGATCAGGAAGGAGAGAGGGGGACCTAAGCTCCCTGTCAAGTTTTCTCCTTTTCATTTAATCCAAAACTCCCGATCACAGGCAATGCTGTCAGTCAAGGAATCCTCTCATCTAACTGACATAATCTAGATACTCCCTCCCAGACATGCCACAGGCTTGTCCATTTGATGATCTAGATATCAAATTGACAATTAATATCAGATGCAAGTTTTCAGAGGAACGAATGTGTTAATTCCAGCTTTCCACTATACAAACATATTTTGTTTATTTGGGTTTCTCTTTTTAATTTGGGAGCACAGGGTCTTACTAGGTAGTCCAGGCTGGCCTGGAATTCATCATCTGCTTCCCTCAACCAGTCATGCACTGAGATCACAAGTGCCCACTGCCACACCCAGCTTGTACCCACATTTAAAGTAACAAGCTGAAGATATATGTCAAATCCTGGGAGGAGATCGAGTCCCATTTCATTGGCTTTTATGAAATTCTGAAGTTTCAGATCCAAAGACATAAGGAAAAGACACACACAAAGTAGCACACACACTTAAGGACAGAAGGAGGCAAGCTGTCTGGACAATGAGGGAGGTGAGCAGGATGAGAGTTCTGGTTCGTAGCAACACATCGAAAATAAATTCTCCTACCTGAAATGTATACATTTATGTTTGACATCGATAACATTGAACAGTCTCAGAAAGTGATGAAAACAGAACTTTATTAAAATCATGAATATGTGGAAGAAAATGCCTTTCTTGTCTGAAAAGGACAAAGAACGCACTCTCTGAGATCCTGGGAAAGTTTATTCACTCTTCCTTAAATAATGTTTTACTGACAGTCTACTGTGTGTGTGTGTGTGTGTGTGTGTGTGTGTGTGTGTGTGTGTGCGCATGTGTGTGAGTGTGTATATGTGTGAGCACATGTGAGTGTATGTGTAGCTGAGAGACCTGTTAATTTATTTCCCACTCCCACAAAGGCCCTTCTTACCTCTTAGGTGACACACTCCACCACAGAGAAGGGTCTTGAAGTCAGTGTTTGCCAAACATTGCTTATGTTCCCTCATTGCCACAAACACCTTCCTGGAAGATGTGGTCTTTTCCAGAGGGACTTAGTCCTCGGCTTTCTTTATCCACAGGGCTTCCCTCTCATCTCTGCTCCTTAAGGGATCCTGTCATGTCCCTCCTGACCACTGTCCCCCCATCTGTCCTCATTCCTAATCCTCTTCATCTGTCTTCAGCTCCTCACAGCTAGCTGATTTCTCCCTCTTCCTGGCCCACTGGTCACTCAATGTCCATAACCACATGCTCCCAGCCAGCCTCCACATCCGCATCTGCATAGCTGCCTGGCTGCATGCCTCTCAGTCAGCTCATCTCTCTGTTTCTTGCATCCTTCTAACTAGTTACTTATTTGTAGTTCTGGGGTCAGAAGCCAGAGGCCCCTTCCTCTTCACTCTAAATCCTGTCTTGGCTCTTCACTCTCAGGTCTATGCATGAAGCAAAATTCGAGGTTTGTGTTGACAATTGCTGTGTTTGGAACACACGCTCACATGTCTGATCAGAGTTAGCATCTGAGTCTCCACATAAACAGACTCACCTTACTGCCTTTGGCAGCCCACACATCTCCCTCAGTGCCCATGGTCTTCCACCTCACTGAGGAGTGTCTCACCTCCCTCTGCCCACTTATTCAGGGCAGGATTTGTGATTTTCTGTGTCTCAGACTCAGTACTAGATTCTTTTGTTACATCAGCTAGCTCCAGATGCAAATATTCCCAGTTCCTATCTACCTTCTATTCTACATTGCTTATTCCCAGTTCCTATCTACCTTCTATTCTACATTGCTTGCCCTGTGAAGAAAGTGCCACCATCTCTCTTGGATATCTCCACAATGCTTTCTTGGCAGCCTGTCATGTCCCATCCACAGTACTCAAAAAGGTAGCTGAGCTAAAATTTTAACCCACAGGCAGATCATACTGAGAGCATAGGTGGGAAGTGGGCACCACTCAGCTTAGTCACCCCCTGGGCATGAGCTGTTCTCTGATTGGCCACATTGGTTCTTCATCTCTATTGTAGTTTATATTTGGTTACTTCTGCTTTCTCCTTATATGTTTGTGTAAAGTCATTGGACATGTCATATTCATGTGGCCTTGTATTTTTAAGTCGTCTGAAGATGATACGTTTAAATCTTCACACATGTTATCAGGAGTGTTCTCCCAGGTGTTGTGTGTGTATGACCCAAGACCTTCAATCCACCCAGATGGGAGTGTATTCAAGGGGGTTGGGGAGGGGAGTGAAGAACTGTTGAGGCATGGCTATGCTCACAAATTCTCTTGGCAAATGAACAATGACATCTTTAAAAAACGGTCCTTTTGTACCTCAGCTTTCTCTTGCTTTGCAATAAGTATGTCACCACTAGACTCATTAAAATGAACAAAAACACATTTTTAAAAAATAATTTCAACTTAAGGAGGCATGGTCAGACAGTTAGTGAGGCCATAGTGACTCCAAAGTGGTATTGCACTAAAATATACTGAGACTGATGGGAAGTCGGCTTGGGTTCCCACCTACCTGACGCCCTGCCACAATACACACCCCAGTGCACAGGATGCCTCAGAGATGATGTGCTCATCGCCTCCTCAAGTACAGGTCCCTTGAATGGTGGCTGCTTCCAAATGTCCATGTGACTTCACTTCTCCTGGGCTGGAGAAAAGCTCCTGCCTCCTGAATGCTGTGTTCTGAAGCCCTGGGGCATATGTGTGACCTCAGCTCTTACAGTATCACTCCCCTCTAAATTATATGAAGTCAACGGTATCAAGAACATCAGTCCTGCACACCGTAAAGTGAGTGACCTCCTGGAGCCACTTTTCTGCTATTCCTGTTTTATTTGCTGGCCAGTTGAGGCGCACTTACCTGCTCTTTCATATAAACAGAGCATGAGTCCAGGCTGAAACTGCTGTGACCATTAGGTATACTAAATACACTTGGGTGAGTATAACTTTAAAATCTAACGTTCAAAACCACAAACATAACAGAAAGTATGTGGCACCGGGCAGACACTAGAGGACATACCATGTTACTTCCTGAATGCCATTTCACCTACATGTCCAAGCTGCCCCCCATACCTGCTCCTCTGAGTGGTGCCTGGAGGCTTGCAGGGCAAGGTTCTCCTTGCCCACATGAGTGCTGTGTCTGTATAGTGAGATCTGGGACCTGCCATCTCCTGTTACTGCTGGAAGCTGAGGGAAGCAGACTTCTCCTTTCAATAGCCCTGGGTTTCCTGGGGACATGGTCCTTCAGAGACCCTGGTTCCCCAGACAGTCTTGCATAATTTCCAAGTCAAGTGGGTAAACAATGAGAACCTGTTGCTGAGATCCAGCCCTGTCCAGGAGCCTTCGATGACAAAACTCATGGGAGAAATACCACTGTCACATTCTCTGTGGAATGAACTTTTCCAAAATTTTCAATTAGGGTAGGTTCCAATAATTTCAACCTAAGACTTCAGTCAAACAAAAAGATGTTTCACTTAAGCCCAGTGGTCCCACAATTGTGATGAACTTTTTAAAGGCTATGTAACTCTGGTTTTTGTTGAGTAGAATCTCACTGTTATACCATAATTACAAATGAGGTTAAGAATATTTATGTGCCTGCAAACGCATCAGTTCACCAGTTGCACAAACCTGTGCCAGAGATCTCTGTGTCTGTGAACACTCAGTTTATCTAGTCACCGATAAGACGATGTCATAGGACTTGGCCTGGGCTTTGACACTCACCGACGTTTTAGAAGATGAATTGGAAAAGGGACGATCTCAAACTCATCTGTAATCTGGTCACTTATTAATTTATTAATATTTCTAGTTAAAATAAATGTGTATTTTTAATTTATAGAAAATATTAAAAGGTTTTATGGAGACAAGTTCTCAGGCTGGTCCTGAATTCCTGCTCCTCAGGCCTCCACCTCCCTAGTGCTGAGATGACAGGCGTGTGCCACCAACCCAGAAAATGACTGACAGACATGTGCTACCAACCCCAGGACATGACATGTGTGTGCCACCATCCCCAGGAGATGATTGACAGGCATGTACCACCATCCCCAGGAGAAGACAAGCATGTACCACTATCCCCACCTACTCCTGAAGACTTTAAAATCACCCATTTATTCAACCAACCAAAATGCATTGCTGAATGCCTGGGGTCCTTTTCAGGCATTAGGTACCTCAACACTGTGTGGTAGTGTGGACTGCCTTATTTATTGATTAGTGCCTCATTTAACTAATTTTCAAAATAATATGATCTGTGTGTATAGCTTTCACTAAAATTCAGAGGAGGAAATAAAATGTAGACAAATCTACATCTTTTTAAATACCCATGGTTCTGCGCTCCAAAGCCAAGCACCTGTGTTCCTTGAGATTGCCTATGTGTCTCCATTTATGAGGTTCCTCCATCTTGGTTCTTTTTGTGACTACTTTCACAGTTAATATTCATCCTAGGAGCCTTAAAAAAAAAAAAAAAAAACTTTTTTGGGGGAAAAAATGTTGAAATCTTGTAATGCTGTATTGCCACGGTATTATGGGTGTTACTATGACCGGCCTAGAAGAAACTATGGCTCACGTAGTTGTTCACAGTTTGGGGTGAATACCATCCAGACCTAAGATCTGAGTGCTGGCAGAGAGGGACGAAATGGAATCTGCAAAGCAGGTCGTGGACTCATGTTCCCTGTCAGCTGCAGAAACAAAGCAACAGAACTTCTGTTGAGTTCAACACCAGCTGGATAAGTGGAGACAGGAGACAGGAGGCTCCTGGGGTTTACAAAGTCACAGCCATGAACCAGAGCCAGCCAAAGAGACCTGGGACATGGCAGTGTGCACTTAGACTCCTCAAGCATCAGGCCTCCCAGGTAAAGGTGTGACAGGGAGAGAGGGTGACAAGGAGCTCATGGTCAAGGTTCAGCCAGGTCTCAGAAGGACAAGAAGGAGAGATTAGGTGGGCACACATCACCTCTAAGAAGGAAGTGGGTAATTATGAGTGGGATGAAAAGGCCATAAAGGCTTGTGATATGGCTCAGCATATAAGGAGACTTACTAATGACCTAAGTTTGATCCCTGGGCCCCATATGATAGAAGGAGAAAACTGCCACAAGTGTCCTCTGATCTCCACATGCGCGCGCGTGTGTGTACATTAAAGGAGTGATTGCAACATGAGTTCTCACAGACATTATTAGTAACTTATCATCTGACCTTGCTCTAACAACGCCTGCCTCCTGTGAGGCTGCCATCATCCTCTAATCTGCTTGACCACACGGATCCAAAGCAACTGTGCCAACGGACATGGGCTGGAGCCTTTGAAACTGTGAGCCAAAACAAACATTTCCTTACGAAATCAACCATCTCAGGCGTTTTATCACAAGGCTGGAAAGCTAACTTGTTCATAGACATGCAAACTTCCTACAGTACCAAAAGTTCCACCCAGCATATCTAGCTACAGAGGCCATGTTTGTACATGTAACTTTTCCTCTCGAAGTGCAGGGCATGGGAGAGTCCTTCCTGACCTGGTCAAAAACACTGATGATTAAGACATTGAGCGTCGCCCAGAGAGTGTCAAGCACTAAGGTCAGGGGCACAGTGTCTCTCTTGCTGGTTTTCACTTCCCAAGGCCGTGCTCTAGAAACTTCTAGATAATTAGGATGGTCTAGGCATTTGGAACTAGTGAAAGGAAAAGGAAGAAGAGGTATTTCATTTTGATGCAGAAAAAGAGAGATAAGCATCACTTAGAAAAAAGGAATTGAATTGAATGGGTTTACAAGAGCAATTAGTTTATTAATTTCCTGCATATTTATAATACTTTTTTCTTTTTTTCTTTCTTTCCTTCCTTCCTTCCTTCCTTCCTTCCTTCCTTTTTCTCTCTCTCTCTCTCTCTCTCTCTCTCTCTCTCTCTCTTTCTTTCTTTCTTTCCTTCTTTCTTTCTCACAGAGTATAACTATGTATCCCAGACTGGACTGGAACTTGCAATATAGACCAGACCAGGCTGGCCTCACACCCATGAAGATCTGCCTGCTTCTGACTCCCAACTGTTGGGAATACAGTTGTGTGCCACCACACCCAGCTATATGTAAATTTATAAATGCCATCAGCAGGTGGTGGCTTTAGGTAAATACGTTTGGGTTTAAGGGGAAGGAGGTTCTAAAACTCAGGCTTTCAGTTGTTCAGAAGACTGTACACTAGATAGGCACCTACAGGGAATGATGATTTGGCAGATGGGAGGTACAGCAGTGTTTTCTAGAATGTAATCCTATGATCTCATCAACAAAAGGGTGTTGGTTTGCTTGTTTTACTAATTAGATGCATACCATTGACCAAATCTCAAGACAGCTTTGCCAGTGTGAGGACAAAGGAGGAGATTTTTCTAAAAGTCAGATTCATTTCCCCAAAGCCCTGACTGTCTCAGAACACATATCAACATTGTTCTTATTTCTGACTTGGTCTGGGGAACACAGAGTCTGGTTGCTGGGAGAATCATCTTCTGGCATATTAGCCTTGTTCTGTCTTTTCTATAAAGAATTCGGTGACAACCCAATCTTGTTGCTGCATTGTGGGTGTATTTCTGTAGCACGGAGACACTGTCACAAGCACTGCCTAGCAGCATCTTCCAGGAGAGCGTTAGATAACTCTGTAATTTTATTAGTATTTGTTTGCATTCCAAGGGCAGACTAGGGCAAAATGTCTGCTATCAGTTTAGAACCACTCTCTGAGAACAAGCAAAAGAATTAAACCACTGATTAAATTAAAACAAAGACATACAGAAGAAGAATACCTAGCCTAAGACTCAATAGTTATTCCTTTCAAGACTGTCACATCTCAAACTTAGCAGATAATTTGTTATTGTCTCCATGAGCCACTTGGTACATAATTAGAAAGTCTCGCTTTTGAATACCCTGTGCTGAATTCACAATGGAGAAGAGAGAACTTCAGAACAATTAGACCCTGCAGACAATTGGATGTGTTCCCCAAAGGTCTGCACCTTTTCTTCTCCCCTGTGGAGCCAGGTCTGGGGGGGGGGGGGGGGCAGTTGCCTGTACAGTTTAGAATCCTTACCTCCATCCACAATACACACGCACAAGCACATCAATTCCCAAATCAGAGTGGTGAACCGGGTGGGTATGGAGAGAGCATCCTCCACACAGAACTGGGGAGTTTAGGGGTATGGCTCCCTGGGCTGATACTTCCTATCACCATATTCGTCTGAGAAGATGTGCTTTTCAGACAAATTTCACAACCAAAAATTCTTGAAGAAATTTTATTTCTAAAAGCAAAATAAATAAATAAATAAACTACATTATGCTCTGTGATCTTTTGTGGGGCTGAATTTTGTCTTGTTTCTTTTGAGAAATGTCGTGTCTTGTTAGAGAAACCACCTTCAAACATCCTCTGAGGTTTCTCTCCATTTCCTTTTCACTCTTAGCCCAAGTAGGAGAAGATGTGTTAGATGGAAGGACTTTTTTTTTCGTGGTCTCTGTGAAGGGCTCCTTATTTGGACAAGTTGGTAATAGGTCACTTTGTGAGTGAGCACTGAGGGTGTGAGCTAAGTGAGATAATTCAGCCACAAAATGACAAATACCTCAGTCTCCCTGTGCAAGGTAACCTAGAGTCAATCATAAGCACAGGAAGAAAGGTGAGGTGAGGAGCAGAGTTTGTTTAATGGGCGCTGAGCAGAATTCTGTAGGGTAAGAGAGGGAAAGAGCTTTAGAGAAAACCAATGCATTACAGATATCTTCAATGCCATTGAACCGTACACTTAAATTTTAAACTGTACACTTAAAATTCAAATTTTAAATATTAAAATGTAAGTACATTTAAAGTTGCAAATTTTGTAATGTACGTCTATCACAATTTTTTAAATTAGGAGAAAAATGTAGGGTACAGTTGCTTAAATGCAAATAAACTGAGGTCCTAAAAAAAAAAAAATCAGCAAGGGACTTGCTGAGTCAGTGGCTGTTGGCTCTGAGTTGGTGGTGAGAGACGGAGTGGGGGTGGGGGAAGGTGGGGGGTTGGGTTGGGGAGGTTGAAAAAGAGAGGTAGAGGGAGGGGGAGCAGGAAGGGCAAGGAGAGGGAGAGGCGTACAGTGGCCCAGGAGCACACTGACTAGGGAACTGGGCTGAGCACTGGGCTGTGGCTCCCCCTAGTAGCACAAAGGTGGAACCAAAGAGCACTGTGGGTGCATTGGAAAGAACCCACTGATGTTCTGGAGCAGTGGAACACAGACCAAGGATCCAAAGGAGTGAGGATATCTGGGGTATGGATGCCAGTGAACTAATGCAAGGTCAGAGAAGACAGGACACAGACGGAGAGGAGGGTGAAGAGAAAGGCAACTCAGAATAAGACCAGGACCCAGGCAGCCTGACCTTGAGGTAGCTTGTGCGGCAGGAGGGAACAGGGAGGGCAGAGTGGGTATCCAGGCACAGCCAGCCTGCATGGGAGCAGGCACACCATCAGAGAGAAAAGATCCTGAGAAAGTGCAAATTCCAATTAGATCCTCTTCTCCCTAGGGAGCTAGAAAGAGCCAGGGAAGCATTCTCACACATCACACTTACATTGTAATTCATCTCATTTCTGTCCACCGCTTACCTAGAAGGGTATCCATAAGGGAATTTTGTGTATTTTTGAGAACAGTGGGGCCAGTGAGGTGGCTCGGTGGGTAAAAGTGCTTGCTGCCAAGCTGACAACCTGGATTTGAGCTCCTAAACACACATGGGGGGAAAAGAGAACAGACTCTTACAAGTTGTTCTCTGACCTCTCTACTATGATACATGTGCCATGGTACACACATGCCTACACACACACACACACACACACACACACACACACACACACACACACACACACGCACACACTACATAAACTCCATTTTGTTTTGAAAAGAACAATGCTATAGCTCTCAGTCCCAAACTACAAATGTGGAGGGAAAACATTTTAAGTCCAGTAACTGTAAAACTATCAGTGAGCTCACCTGCCTGATGCCCACTCCCAACCCCACCAGAAGCATATTGTCTGCCACACTTCTCACTGGCCTTGTAAGTAGGAAAGTCTGGCTTCAGGTGAGGCCCGAGAGCAGCAGGTCCAGACATTTGCCTGATATATTTCACTGTCTCCTGTTTGGTCAGATAGAATGGTGCTACAGAGTGTATCTGAGTGATGGAGATACAGAGCAAGAACATCTGTACCGTCTAGAACAGCACAGATGGTCACCCTTGGACTCTCCCCTATACAGCATCTTTGATAAACTGTATTGATTATGCTTGTCCACTTCCTTATTTATCCTGCTGGTATTTGTTCAGCAGCCATATGTTTCCATCATTCTGTAATGTTCTGGGTGGGGGCAAAAGGAGTTGATGAGAGGGTTGGGGATTTAGCTCAGTGGTAGAGCGCTCACCTAGCAAGCGCAAGGCCCTGGGTTCAGTCCTCAGCTCAAAAAAAAAAATGAATAAATAAAAATAAAAATAAAAAAAGAAGTTGATGAGAAACCTCCCATAACTAACACGGCTAGATTCTAATTCATCCTTCTCTTCATATTGCAATCTCTTCTATTTTTCTTCAATTACATATAATTGCTATATGGCAAACCTCTATTAAGCATGTGGTACCTATTTAACACTTTGAAGAATCTTAGAGAAAGAGAGAGAGAGAGAGAGAGAGAGAGAGAGAGAGAGACTTTAATACCATCATCCTTGGATGTGAGATGAAATACAGCACAGGACACAGGCACAGTCTGCCCCAAACTACTCAGTTTGTAGCCAGGATCTACTTTGCTCTCCCTAAGCCTTCTGCCTCTGCTTTCTTCTCTGATGTCACATCTTTAATGGTTTTGTACTTAGCTCTGAAGAATCCGTTTCAGTTATTCACTTAACCCTGAGACAGATGGCCTCGAGAGCGCCTTGACACTTCACCCCACTAAAGCTCCAAGCCAAGATTTATCTCATAATAAAGCTCAGCTGCCAGGTCCTGAGTCACCAGCCTGGCCACTCCCTGCAAGCTTATCTGTGCCTGGTTGCCAGAGTCAGCCTTCCCAGAGACTTCTTAGTCATCTGAACATGGCCAGCCCCTCTGCCCAGAACACTTTGGAGCCACACAGCCTGGAACAGGGCCTTCCCCTGTGCCAGCTTGTCCTCACCTTTTCTGTCATAGCTCAGAGGCCTTTGAGCTCCAACCACCAGGGCTTCATGTGTCCTTTAGAGTCCTGTGCTATGCTCCAACAGACCTGGTAAGGAGAACTTCTTCTAGTCAGTACTTGTCCATGTTACCCTGAGTCTGAGTTGGTCTCCGCCAGCTGAGCACAAGACTCCTGGAGGAATGAGGTCCAATTTCCAGCCTTCTCCTTGAGCTTGAGTACCCAACAAATACACCCATGCTGGGGACAGGACATATGGATGAATGTGGCAGAAGCATGCCAGCCACCAAACAAACAGACCCTTGGTAGAGTCAAGTGTGCTCAGAGGACAGACATTAACCACCTCACCATGTTCACCTAGGTCCTGCCTCCTCTTGGTACCGAGTCACAACATATCCAAATTACTTTACTCCAAGTCTCAGCCTTTTCCATTCAATGGGTGCAGTTTTCACGGGCTGGACTTGTTCATTCCAGAGGCTGAAGAGATGGCTCTGTGGTCAAGAGGGCTTGCTGCTCTTGCAGAGGACATGAGTTCCATTCCTGGCACCCATGTCAGGTGGCTTGCAAGCACCTGTAACTCTAGCTCCAGGAGATTCTATTCCCTCTTCTGGCCTCCTTGGGCAAGAGCACACTTGTTTTACTGTTCTCATCCGTGCTGGGCCACACCCCAGTCATTACTATCCACATCATTCCACTCATCTTCCCTTCAAATGGTAGTTTATTTCTGAAAGCAGAAAAATCTCAAGTTTAGAGAAAGAAAGATTAAGGGGAAAAATGTGTATTTTGTGTAAGATTATATATATATATATATATATATATATATATATATATATATATATAGTGATTACAGCAGGAACAGTCCATGGTGCTGTTCAGTAAGTTGTGGGAGGAAGGAGAGCAGGTGTGCTCCACACTGGCTGACAGTGGTGTGAGGGACCCCTAAGAGACAGGCTCTCTTCTGAATTTGCCCTATTATGAGGCCTACGACCCTAAGCCAGCTTCATGTGTAATGTCACGGTCTGACAGACTTGAGAGCTAGTGCTGAGTCCACATATTCAAGAAACTCCGTAAGCTTCTGTTCCTTTTACATTTAGAGTTCATTTATGTGTGTGTGTGTGTGTGTGGGGGGTGCCTCAGCCCACCCATGGAGGCCAGAAGACAACTCTTATTAGCCAGGTGGTCTTCTTTCACTGTGTGAGTCCAGGGGATCAAACTCAGGTCAGCAGGCGAGTATCTTTGCCATCTTGTGGGCTTTAAATATTTTTTGGGTGGAGGGGAAATGTTGTTGGTTGTTTTTTCTCTTTTGGCTTTTTTGCTCTTTGGGGGTCTGCCAAAGACCCAAAAGAGTTAAAAACAACCAACAACATTTTGGCATACCAACATGAGACTCGAATTTCCATAGTGCCTGAGAAAGCTTAAAAACAAAAAAAGAGGATATGACTCCTTTAAGAGTTTCTGCCTGCTGATGAGCCCATAAACAGCCAATGTGTTAAATGGGAACAAAAACTTGGTTTTCACTTACTTTTTTGTTCTGTGGCAGAGCAAGCATTTATTCTAGAGCCCTAGGAAGGTTGAATGCAATTCCTGGACATACACCTCCAACCAGCCACAAGCTTTAGGCTTGGATTTCATGGCTGAGAGCAGGCAGAGCCAGCTCAGAGGATCCTGGTATAGCTTAGCAGTTTGAAGTTTGCTCATACAGTCAAAAAAGACTAGAGAAACACAGTACAAGAGGTCCAGACAGAAAAAAACTCTGAACAGGTTCAGTGTGTTTTACAATGTGCATAGGCTTGAGAAAGAAAGAATATGGGTATAGACAGCCATAGAAAGAAATAAATGGTTTAAAATAATAATTAAAGTCTTTAAAAAGAGAATGAAAGTGATATAAAAGAAAAAAGCCACATAAGATGAGAAACATACCGGGAGTCTGGATCCTATGTAGTACTATGTTGGTTTTGAATTTTTTGAATGCTGATAAGCAAACAACAGCTGGTAAGAGACGTCGGATTGAGAGAGGGACTGAAGAGATAAGCCAGCCGAAATACTTTAAGAATGCCTCAACTTTAAAATGGAACTCAAAAATTATATTTGTCAAGTAGAAATCACAAATATTTTGGAGAAGAGTTTTTGCTTTTGTTCCCACAGGAAACAAGAGGCTGTGGATTCCTTCAGGAATGAGATGGATCAGGTTTGATCAGGAGAGACCCCCATGAATCTTGACAGGCAATATATATCAACAAAGGTTAGTGCTGGTCTTCTCAGCACCTGGCCATTGCCTCAATTTTCTCAGGAACCCCCTAAAGATGCTTCGCCCACAGACGACAGGAAGCAGTTTGAAGAATATGGCACTCACATTCCCAAGAGGGATGTGGAAGGCTTTGGTGGGTTATGGATGTTTGTTGTCATACATATAGTATATTGATACAAATTTAAAGTTATTTTTGTTACACTGTATGTATGTTTCTACTCTTGTCTAAGGTATTATATCTGTGTAGTTCATTTAAAAATGTAAGGTAAAGGTCTAGTTTTTGAAAGCTACTATTATATACTATTTATAGAATAATTAAGAAACAGATTAGTAGTCATTTATAACCATCAAATGTATAGATATGTTAGGCATGTTTTTAAGATCATACAGAGATTTTAGATAATTTAGATAAATAAATAGTCTTCAAACACTTCAAAGACCTGTAGAATATGGCATTTTAAATGTTTTTTTACCTAAGGCTTTTCATGACAATGAGCTACATCTGCTCCTGGCAGCACCAATTTACTTCATAAAAGGATGATGGACATCCAAGAAACTCCATTGTGCTTTCATTGTGGCAAGATTAGCCATTTGGGCAAGAAACTGCTTTTGCTTTGATTGCTTGACTATGTGCTATGCAGGCTGGACGCACAGGACCCACATGACCCACAGGAAAGTGACTGTTGAACTTTGCCAAAACAAGGTGGGACAGTCCTTCAAATTTCCTGCTTCACTGAAAGTCTGCTGGATACTCTAGGCCTGTAGACTGGCGATGGATGCCCCAACATTGCAGAGGAACTTTGGGTGACTGTCCAGGCAGGCAAATGTCTCTGTTGTTAGACAATATTAATTCCTTCTGGAGTCGTTGATGGAATTAAAGACTAAATAATTAGAGTTTCAGTTTTTCTTAGTTATGATAGAAAGTAAGTTAGGTATAAAACTTTGGACTCACTACGATTAGATAGATACTGTAGTATTTTCTCTGAATGTGATAAATACAAATGGACTGAATGTTGTAAATGTAATTTGTACTCGATAACCATTTTGTTGCATGTAGTTTTACTATGTTAAAGTTAAAATCTTTCATTTTTATTTAGACAAAAAGTGGGAAATGTAAACTATTATTTTAAGATGTGTTACATTCGTTGATGATGTGGAACATTTGTTTAATGATGCAAAGATATGTTGCATTCTTTTATGTTGCATTTGTTCAACTCTGTGAAGCTGTGTTACTTTACCTGTCTAAAACACCTGATTGGTCTAATAAAGAACTGGACATTCAATAGCAAAGCAGGAGAAAGGATAGGCGGGGCTGGCAGGCAGAGAGACTACATAGAAGGAGAAAAAGAAGGACCAGGAAGCAAGAGAGATCTAGGAGTGAGAGAAGAAAGGGCCAGCCACCCAGCCAGACACAGAATAAGAAGGAAAGAAAAAGTATACAGAAATAGAGAAAGGTAAAAGCCCAGAGGCAAAAGATAGATGGGATAATTTAAGAAAAGCTGGCTGGAAAAAAGCCAAGCTAAGATGGAGCACTCATAAGAAATAATAAGATCTGTGTGGTTTCATTGGGAGCTGGGTGGCAGGCCCCCAAAAGAGCAAAAGAGTAAATAAAACAACCATCAACAGGGCAACTTAGCTGACCTTGATGTGCTTCTATCGTCCTGATTATTGGGAGGCTGAGCCAGGAAGACAGAGCGTTCAAAGTCAGACTGAATGGCAGAGTGAGTTCAAAACCAGCCTGGACTGCAGAGTGAATTCAAGCCCACCCTAGGCAAGTGTAATAGAACCCCGTCTCAAAATAAAAGATTTAAAAAAAAAAAAAAAGTACTGGGGATGTTCCTCAGTGGTAGAACACGCCTGGCTTATGTGAGGCTCTGGGTTCGATCCACACTACAAAACAGCGCAAACTTCAATCACCTCTAATGTTAGTTAGGATGGTGTAAATGCTGCATTATATAAAATATTAATATTTATCAAACAAAGCTGGTGGGAGAAGGATAGAAAAAATAGAAAAGGGGCTGCTGGGTTTCTGAGGAAGTGACAGTCACTGGACTTGTTGCTGTCACCAGGAGTGGTTCTTTTTGGCTGCTGGATCTTGGGCCAGCCCAGGAGATAACACCCCCCGCAGGGCCTGCTCCCCTCCTTATGGTTGTCCTTCCTTCTGTGCAGACCGCTAGGGCAATAGGAGCTGCTGCCACCGGCCAGGACCATGGCCACGGCGCCCGGGGAGCGGCTGCGAGAGGAGGCGCGGTGCTCGGTGTGCCTGGACTTCCTGCAGGAGCCCATAAGTGTGGATTGCGGCCACAGCTTCTGCCTGCGGTGCATCTCCGAGTTTTGCGAGAAGTCAGACAGCGCGCAGGGCGGCGTCTACGCCTGTCCCCAGTGCAGGAGTCCCTTCAGGCCCGCCAGCTTCAGGCCCAATCGGCAGCTGGCCAGTCTGGTGGACAGCGTGAGGCAGCTGGGGTTGGGTACAGGACACCCCGGGACGCGCCAGTGCACGAGGCACGGCGAGGACCTGAGCCGCTTCTGCGAGGAGGACCAGACAATGATATGTTGGGTCTGTGACACCAGCCCCGAACACCGGAGCCACCACACTGAACCGCTGCAGGAGGCTGCCAGCCGCTACCAGGTGAGACTGCTCAGGTCCCCGTGTGGAAAATGGGAAGACCCTGGGGCAGGCTGAGCTGGGAATGTGAAGGGACACATTCCAAGCAGATCCAAAAGGTGCTAGCGAGTCTCTTAAGTAACTCCCAAGCGCCTCCCTTCCCTGGTCTCCTCCCCATCCTTACTAGCTCACACTCACCGAAGCTGGGTAGCTTTTGCCCCTGGGTAGCGCATTTGCTAAGCCCAGGCTCTGCTCACGACCCGGCCTCGCGCAGCGGGTGGCTCGCCCCCTGCTGAGAGCACAGATGCCCTCCTGTCCATAAAGAGGGGCTCCCTAGTGCTTCTGGCTTTAGTGTGTATTATCCCGGCAACCGCAACCGCGCAAGGCTGCTTTCTTATCTTCCTCCACATTTGTTGGACACGTTTTAAGTACATTTACGTTTTCAACTTCCTGAACAACCGTTACCAGGGATGCCAGTGTGGTCTTCCTTCCGTTGGCAAGCTTAACCACCCTGTTGTAAGGAGCACTCGCTTTCTTAAGATGTTTGCTAGTTTGTTTTCTCTAAAATTAAAAATTGGGGTATTTTCCTCAACTCGTTGGAAATGTCCCTCATGATTTTACCGCTTGCTTCCTCTTGATTTTATAAAAATTCAGGCATGGGGGATTTTTTTTAAATCTGATTTTAAAATTATGATCTTACCTGCTTACGTCCTGAAAACGTCACACAGAACTTGGCTAGTGAGATGTCACTGATACTGTTTTCCATAAGTATTCTGTGGTTTTTTTTTTTTTTCAATTAAATGCCAAATAAATACCATCTTGACCTCTCAGCCAATCAGCGGCAGCTGCCTAAGGCGTGCCCAGCTCTTATCCTAACCAAACACAGATCCTGCAGAATCCGCCCTGTCACTGCTGTCCCCAGGCCTGTTGTTTGTCACCTCCTTGGTGTGGCTCATGGTTGCTTTGGGCTGACAGAGCAAAACGTTCCAACAGCAAAGCAAATCCCACCGCAGCCTGGTCCGTTGGGCACCTCCACGAGTTCCAAGGCTGTTTTATAAGCACGTTCGACACAGCGCTATGGTGACATCTTTTCAAGTGTGAACCATGTGTATGTAGGATTTATTACAGTAACTTTTATGGTGGGGCCCGTATGTTTTCCTTCCCAAAGCGTATTTGTGTATGTGTTCTGTAGCATGAATCTTAAAGGTTCTTATTAATAAAAATAAACCCGAAGCATGTTATTGGGGTGATTGCTGGAAGATCAGAGAAGCAGAACAAGCCACAGCTATCTCACCTTGCTAGTTCCTCAGGTGATCCTGTTTCCTCAGGCTGGAAGCTTCTGAGTCCTCCTCCACATGAATCTCAGCTGAACTGTGTTGCTCCAAAGCCTGAACGCTTAACCAACCAAATGCTTAACTAACTACATGTTTTACTCACTTAGTTCCTGGTCCTCATGCCTTATATACCTTTCTCTTTCTGCCCCCACTCCCTGGGATAAAAGGTTGGGTTTCTGGGATTAAAGGCATGGGTCACCATGCTTAGCTGTTTCTAAAGTGGCTTTGAACTCAGAGATCTGGCTGGCTCTGCCTCCCAAGTGCTGGGATTAAAGGCGTGCACCACCACTGCCCAACTTCTGTTATAGCTTACTCTTCTTAATTTCTAGCCACCATTTTTGGCTTTGTTCTAATGGCTGTCTGTTCTCTGACCCCAGATATGTTTATTTCGGGGAACACACAATATTTCAGGGAACACAATACCCACCACTTCTCTGTGATCAAGCACACACACACACACACACACACACACACACACACACACACACATGCCTCCCGCGGGGTCCTATTGCTAGAAGGAGGTAGTGTCTCTTGCACCCTCCCCACTCCCTGGGTAGGGGCGCTTGCTAGCAACATGACAATCTGAGTTTGATCCCTAAACCCAACCCACGTGATGGAAGGATAACTGGCTCCTGCAAGTAGTCTCTGACCTCAATTTGTGTCCCTGGCACTCTTGTGGGGGCGCACAAACACACACACACACACACACACACACACACACACACACACACACACACACTTACACATATACACTAGAAAAATGTAAAAAGGAATAAGCTCTTAAGTAATAAGTAAGAAATAACATCAGTCTGCCAACAGTAGATGGCAATAAATCTACTGTAAACAGTTTTTTTCCAAATTGGCATTTTATTTTATACAACTATGTATCATGTATATATTTATAGAGCTATTTATCAAAAATGCAACCATTTATCCTCATAATTGTATTTCTAACCTTTAAGTATCCTACAACACCTTATTTGTATTCTGTTGTTACTTTCACCTCACATTGTAACATTTTGTTTTACTATTGGAAAGAGTGTGACAGAATGAGAAACTCTTGGGCACATCTTGGTGTCTGGTACCAGACAAGGTGTCGGCTGAATTTAGTGAGTACTGAGTAAGGTCAGTGAGGGACTCCCAGGCTGCTCTTTGTACTTTATATCTAAGTAAACTAAAGTCCCGAGAGGGTGCATCTACAGTGATCCCGTGTTGTCTTTCCAACAGAGGATGCTGCAAGCCGCTTTGGAACTTGTGAGGAAGGAAATGGAGGAGGCTCTGATGCAGGAGACCAATGTGGGGAAGAAGACTGTCATTTGGAAGGTGAGAACAGAACTGTGGCTTCAGGGAGCTTTCAGGCCAAGGGTGTGAGACCTTCTTCCATTACACTCTCTCACACTCATGTTCTGACTCCCCATCTCCTCCAGAAAGCACCACAGTGCCCTCGTGGGTCACTTTTCAATCCTGTCGATATGACCTGACTTATAAGTAAGTCGCTTTGCCCTCTGATTCTTACTGTCAAACTCACTGCTATAAGTCAGTCACCTCAATCCATGATTCACAAACAGATCTGTGAGATGGATGGAAATCAATGCTATACAAGATGTATAACAGAGTACAGAGACCAGCAACCACCCGGTACACAGAAGGACCATCAGCCGTCTGCAGTCACATAGCCATGCATTCCTCTTCTGCACCTCACCCAGCCCCTTTTCTTTCTTATGCATCTCATTTGCATACCTGTGGATATAGCCTTTCTGAACCTGGGTTATCTCCAGATGAGCCATAGATTGAAGCATGCTGCCGCCACCTACTGGGCAGAGTCAGGAATGCTGCTGAACACTGCGGCAGGGGTGTCCAACTTTTTGACACTGAGATATAACACTGTCATCTACAAATGTGTTGGGCTGCATTCACAGCTGTCCTCAGCACCCACACAGTCGGCCCATAAGCTGTGGGCTGGACACACCTGCTACAGTGTACAACATTCTCCCCACACCTGTGACACAGCTGGCTGATCAGACTCTCAATGGTGTCAGACTGTGAAACTTAGAACTCGTGGACATATTACAAACACAATGTGTCGTGTGATATCCAACATATATTTTTATTTTTCTCCTTCTACAAATAACCTTCTCTATTCTTTTTTTGTATTGTCTAGATCTTTCCTTCTTGTTTTTGTTGAAAGTACAGTCTTTTATAGACAGATTATTTCTCCCATAAGAACTGTTTGTTTTTTCCTACGTTTTTCTTCTGGGATAAGTCTTATTCCATTCAAATCACAGTGTCCAATATGGGTGAAGTTAAACATTGGTTCTCAAATTAATAATATCCAGGCTTATAATCCAAGTCACTTGCTCTTGATTTTGGCCTGGCCATGGACCTAGGCAATCAGAGGCCCATATCCAAGACCTGGGTCCTTACATCTAGACCCCATAATGGCTACGTTAACATAAATGTGATGCTAAGATTCCTGTTAAGACAAGTGCTCCTGCATGGTTTACAGTCACTAACGTGTCCACAGGAGACACAGGCAACAAGGGAAGTTTGATATACATAATCATAAGTTCTAGAGGGTCCTTCTTCCATTTTCGGCCCTTGTAGCTTTCACATGCAGAAGGGTGGGATGAAGGAAGATGGACTGCAGAAGTCTCTCCTCACCATTGCCTCTCGTGCCCCTGGTTTGACCCACTGTAACTCCACAGCGCATCGCCTCCCACATCGGGGAGTGTGGTGGGTATTTAACAGGAGCCACCTTTCGGAAATCAGGGCATGAAATTCCAATTTACTTGATTTTAGAAAGTGGCCATGACCATGTGAATGTAGTGATTTAGAAAATGGTGAAAAGAGAGGGGATGAAAATTGGAGGAAGTTATTGTCTTAAAAGAGAAAACTGTTAATACAGCTGGTTCTTAAAAAAAATATATATCCTGTCCTTCAGTGAAACCAGGAAATGATGAACATTAGAAACAGCAGAGAATGCAGGAGGTAGGTGCTTGGGGAATAATTTGCCTCTTACCCTTGCTTTACAGCTGGTTTCCTGAATACTGATTTTTGCAAGAACCAAACTGAGATACAGTAAAGCATAATAAAATCTATTCCTTGGACCTCTTTAGGAATTGTAGATGTCGAAAGTGGAAACCAGGATAATAATCTGAATCTAATGTGAAGCCAGTGCCTAAGGGACACTTAGCTGTTCTTGGCTGTACAGAAAATGTTAGCCACTATTACCTTGTAGAAAAGAACATTTAGAGCCAGGGTTCAGGGTTCAAGTGCTTGTCAGGCAACCATGTGGACCCGAATTTGGATCCCCAGGATTCACATGAAAAGTTTGAGGTGGTGATATATTCCTGTGACCTCGGTGCTGGAGTTGGGGGAGCAAAGACAGGCAGATTCCTGGGGGCTGCTGGCCAGCCTAGCCTAAACAGTGATCACAGGGTTCAGGGAGAAAGCCTGTTGTTAAAAATGAGGTGGAGGTGGAGAACAGTAGAGGTAGATACCTAAAGTAAATCTCTGGCCTCTACATATGCACCCCCAAGCGAACACACCTCTACACACACACACACACACACACACACACACACACACACACACACACACAGCACTAAAGAGATTGTTTTTACTCTCAAGCTTTGCACAGTTACAAATCCAGGTTTCTGTACTCTCTCTGTTGTTGTTTCTAGTAGATACAGTGGCTGGTAGAATAAACAGTAACTAGTATTGTGGGATGACTGGACACTGTTCACAGCTGGACCAATAGTCACTGACCTCCCACCCCACCCACACTTCTGTCCTATTTTAGGTATGATACTGAAATTTGTATCTAGAAACTCTTGCTTTCAAATCTACATCTAACTGAGATCCCCGGTCCAGTAGCCTTTCTCAGATTGGTGCTGTCCAGCCCCCCAGCCCCCATACCAATGGTTCTGGCCCCTGCATGCTGTTAGAACACAGCCAACAGTCAGTTCGAGGGAAAAGCAGAGACCACTCTGAGCACGCGTCCCCAGCTCGGCTGCCCCACACTTGATAATTGACACCTCAAAACATCCTCCATGACCTAGCCTGCCCTGTCTCCCCAGGAGAAAGTGGAGACGCAGAGACAGCGTTTCAGGCTGGAGTTTGAGAAACACCGGGGTTTCCTGGCCCAGGAGGAACAGCTGCAGCTGAGGCGGCTGGAAGAGGAGGAGCGAGCAACCCTGCAGAGGCTGCGCGACTGTCGGAACAGGCTGGTCCAACAGAACAAGGCCCTGAAGGAGCTGGCTGAAGAGCTGCAGGAGAGGAGCCAGCGGCCAGCCCTGGGGCTGCTGGAGGTGAGGCAAGCTCCCGGGGTGTAGGCAGATGTGAGCTAAGGGACAGAGGTGAGATCTTGTCATCTGGATACCAGCACCTAGGCATGCTTGCTCTCAGTAGACGAACTTAGAACTGATGAAGAAGGCATGAGAATCTGAAGGGAACCTTAGACAGCCAGGTAGCTCATGCTAACACAAAAAACTTAATGATGCACACTAAACAACTGAGTGTTTACAAAAAGTTATATGTTGACTAGATTTTAGGTAATTAATATAAATACATACACGCAGATATATATATATATATATATGTGTGTATATGTATATATGTATGTATGTATATATTTCTTTTAAAAGAGAAAGTGCTGCCAGATATTAATGGCTTCCTTTCTTAGCAATGTAGATCAAAAGACCAGCTTTGGTGTGACAGATAAGAATTAGACATTTGGTATTCCCTTGCAAAGGCATTAAGGGTGACATTTGTGTGTGTTTACCCCAAATAAATTCTTCAGATATTTCAATGCCTTCCCCCCAATTCTATCTTCATTAAGCACAGGATGTAACTCTACCAAAAGAGTCAATTGGCAAAATTGTCAACCCCGAAAACAGCTAAACTGATGGATTTGGGGGGAATGGATGTAAACTGTGTGCAGCATGATTCTGTTCTGATGGTGACTGATCTTGTCACCTAGGCTTTTGGTTGTTTAAAGCCTTCTTTTTCCTGTAAAGAGCAGGGGTTCATTTTCCCCTGAAGTTTCATCTTAGGTGTTAGCACCTTTCAGATATTTCTACTGACATCTTTACTGTGCATCCTGCCTGACTTCAGAAAGAAGTCAGAGGCCTAACTCATCCCTGTGTGTCTTTCCTTTCCAGGGAGTAAGAGGAGTCTTGACCCGGTATGTTTCATTTCTGAATCAGTGTGGGGTGGCTGGTGCGGGGGAGATAGGCCCCTATTGACCACACTGACACCTGTGGCTCTGCATACTTCCAGAAGCAAAGCCGTCACACGGCTGGAACCGGAGGCCATCCCCTTGGAGCTGAAGACGGTATGCTGCATCCCTGGGATGAGGGAGATGCTGAAGAAATTCCAAGGTAGGCATCAGGTCCACCACGCTCCCCTTCACAAGAGTGAGAGGCAGAAACAGGTTAAAGGAAGTTAGTTTGGGCCAGAACTGGGGAAAGAAAAACCTCCCAATCTCTCTCCATGTCACCTGTAAAAGTCCCACAATGTGTAGAAAACTAAACTAAGACTAAAGCGCGCTCACGTGTGTGTGTGTGTGTGTGTGTGTGTGTGTGTGTGTGTGTGAGAGAGAGAGAGAGAGAGAGAGAGCGTGCGCGCGCGCGCGCGCTATTAGATGCATCTTCTCTTCTCTGGCTCCCAGGTTTCTGTTCTATTCTTACCTGAAGCATGGCTGCATTTGTAGACAGAACCTTGATGTCTGGGCCAGGCTCTCAGTGCAGCTGACTCCGTGGATGTCATGCAGTGGTAACAATCAGAGCCAAAAATCCTAGTGGTAAAAGTCAGCCAAGACTTACTTGAGAGCATGCTATCGTGAGTGGTCTGTGGGTCCCAGAGCTTCACCTCTGCCTTCGTGCTTGTCATCAGGGATAAGGACAAATAAAGCAAAAATTGTCTTTTCTTCCCCTGTTCTCTCACTGACTCCAGAGCCTTTGGTCACCAAAATGTGTTAGACCCTTCCCTCTAACACTTAACCAATGCCCCCAGTGGGTTTCCCAACTAGAAATCTAACCCAATTTCCTTTCTGACAAGATCATCCCAGAGATGGAATCAGGCTGACAGTGTTCCCCCCCCCCCCCCCCCGCAAACTGACAACCCCTGCCCATGTAGGTTGTGGCCTTCATTTTTAAGGGTTTTTTGTTTGTTTGTTTTTTGGGTTTTTGTTTTGTTTTGTTTTGTTTTGTTTTTTTGGTAAGCATACAAAGTAATGACTTTATTCTAAAAGTGATTTCTATTTTTATTTTCTATATGAGTTGTTTTGCCTGCACCATGTGTGTACAGTGCCCTTAGAGACCAGAAGAGGACATCAGATCTCCTGCAACTGGAGTTATAGACAGTTATGAGAAACAACGTGGGTGCTGAGAACAAAACCCCAGATTCTCTACAAGAGCACCCTGTGCTCTTAACCACTGAGCCATCTTTCTATCCCCAGGAATGGGTTCCTTATGACATTTTCATATATGTGCATCATTGTACTTTGCTCATACTCAACCCCATCATCCTCTATGGCCCCTTACCTCCTGTCTGTCTCTGTCCCTCACTCAAATATCACTTTGGTTTTGCTTTTATGTCCTGTATCTGGATAGATGATGGATATTTCCCATGGCTACTTTCATAGCTCAAGGTCTTCGATTTATTTTGAGTTAATTTTTTGTGCTAGCTGAATGATAACAGTCTAGCTTCATTCTTATGCATGGGAATATGATATCCAGTCTCCCAACACCACTTGCTGAAAAGACTCTTCTTCCCCGCAATGCACAATTCTGGCATTTTTGTTGAGATTCATTTGGTTGTAGCTGTGTGGTTTTACACCTGGGTCCTCTCTTCTATTCCACTGCTCTACAAATCTGGTTTTGTAGCAACACTAGACTGATTTTGTCACTATGGCTCTGAGGTAAAGCTTGAGACCAGATATTATGACACTTGCTCTTTCTGCTCAGGATTGCTTTGAGTTCTATGGGTACTATGTGCTTCCATATGAATTTTAGGATTGCTTTTCCTCTTTCTAAGATTTCTATTGGAATTTTGATGGGGATCATTGTAATCTGCAGACTGTTTTAAGTAACATAACTATTTTCATAATAATAATTCTGCCAATCTGTGGACAGGGAAGTCTTTCCGTCTTCTGGTGGTATCTTTTGATTTCCTCCCTCAGTGCGTTAACGTTTTCTTGTAGAAGCTCTTCCCCTCCCTGGATAGGTCCATTCCTAGAGTTTTGGGAGGACTTTTGTGGGGCATTTACCCACCAACCCCACGGTTCCCCAGAGCTTTCTTCCCCAGAGTTTTCTTGAGTGTGAGAAGCAGGAAATATTAGATAGAAGGATTTATAGTGCGAAGATAAACAGATAGAAAATACAGGATAGCCTCGAGAGGGCCTGGAACCTATTCCAATGGGCCCTGACTGTTTCTGCCCCAGGGTATTTATAGAAATGCCAAGGGGTGGAGCAAAAGACCTCCCCCCTAGCACAGCCAAGGGCAGACCATCTCAGACACCTGCACTCAGGCCTGTGGTCCAATCATCCAATATATGTGGACCTGCTGGGCAAAGCCACAAGGAACCTGAAAACAGGATCCCACAGACTTTTATTGTTTTTTGTTTGTTTGTTTTAGTTTTGCTCTTAGAAGCTATCGTGGTTGGTATTTTTCTTTCTCTCTATCAAGATCATTATTTATAGATAGAAAAGATACTGATATTTGATGTATGTTTTGTAGCCCACTGTTTTGCTCAAAGTGTTTATCATGTCTAAAGTTTTCTGATGAAGTCCTGAGGGTCTTTTAAGTATATGATTGGACTTACATCTGTAAGCAGGAAGATTTAATTTCTTCAGCTTTGCTCTCTTATTTCTTTATCTTGCCTTATTGCTCTGGCTAAGGACTAAGTAAGGACTGTGTGTTTTCTTGTCTCATCCCTGACTTTACAGGAAATGCTGTGTTTATCTTCTATAGCCTTTATTATGTTGAGGTATCATGAAGGGATGGATATTCAGCATCATTAAAGGTCTTTCCTGTATCTGTTGAGATGATCATGTGATGTCTGCCCTTAGGTCTATTTATGTGCTAGTGTCTTAGTTGGGGTTACTATTGTTGTGATCAAATTTCATGGCCAAAACCAAGCTGGGGAGGAAAGAGTTTATTCAGCTTATGCTTCCCCATCACAGATGACCATCAAAGGAAGTCAGGACAGAAACTCAGGCAGGACAGGAGCCTAGAGACAGCAGTTGATGCAAAGGCCATGGAGAGGTGTTGCTTACTGACTTGCCCAGTCTGCTTTCTTATAGAACTCAGCACTACCAGCCCAGGATGGCACTATCCACAATGGGCTGGGCCCTCCCGCATCAACCACTAATTAAGAAAATGCCTTACAACCGAATGTTTTCGGAGGTGTGTTCTCGATTGAAGTTCCCTCCTTTCAAATAACTCCAGTGTGTGTCAGGTTGACACATGGCCAGCCAGCACAGCTGGGTTGCTCAATACTGAGTTGTGTATATTGAACCATCTTTTCATAGCTAGAATGAAACCAACATGGCAATGGAATATGGCGTTCTTCATGTGTTCTTAAATTTGGTCTGGAAGTATTTACTGAAATTTTCTGCATCCATTTTCATCAGGGAAATTTGTAATTTCCCATTGTGCCCTTCTCTGGGTTTGGTATTAGGGTGATACTGGCTCTATAGAATGAGTTTGGTAGCATCCTTTCCCTTTCTGTTTGGAGAACTGTTTGTGGAGTATAGGTGTCGACTCGTGTTTAAACAGCTGGTAGGATGACAGTGCAGTGGACTGGTCCTGGCCTGCACTTCTGACTGATCAGCCGCCAGGAGGGTTTCTTAGGACTCCCCTTCTCGGGCTCAATTAATACACCTATTGCGAGGCCTGCTTACAGAACACAGGGGAACACCACTTGGCCATTTATTGTGAAGGAGTTTCAGAGGATACAGAGGGACAGGCAGACAGGAACGATGAATAGGGAGCAAGGAGAAGAGGTTCAGCTTCTGCCCCATCCCTACCCTTCCCACACCGAACTCCTCCTTTCCGGGAATCTCTATGTCGTTAGCAGCCCGGAGGCCACACAATCCGGTATCTTCCTTTTTATTTAGTTATGTATTTAGTTTTTCCTTTGCACACAAAGCAAGGGGCAATGGAAGTCCCATTGTGTCCAGCAGAGTTCTGTGAGGCCCAAATCAAGGCTTTTTGCCAGGCTCAGTTTTTCTGGACGAGAGAAATGAGAAATTGTTTGAGGGTTGTTAGTGGGTGGCTGAGTTTTCATCAGCTGGAACTGAAGCTCAGTGGTACTATGTAAGGCCCTGGGGTCCATGCTCAGCACAGTAGATTAAATGAAGAAAGGGAGAAAAGGAGAGAGGGATGAAGGGAGGGACCAAAGGAGGGAGAGAGATGTAAAGTTTTGCTAGATCTTTCTGCTCATTCTCACGCTTGGCAAAACTCCACAGTGGACGTGAAGCTGGATCCCGCCACTGCGCACCCCAGCCTGCTCCTGACAGCCGACCTACGCAGTGTGCAGGATGCGGAGGTCTGGAGGGACGTCCCAAGCAACCCCGAACGTTTTGATACCTGGCCCTGCATCCTGGGCCTGCAGGGCTTCTCTTCCGGGAGGCACTATTGGGAAGTCATCGTGGGGGAAAGGGCAGAGTGGGGGCTAGGGGTATGCCAAGACTCGCTGCCCAGAAAGGGGGAAACCACACCATCCCCAGAGAATGGCGTCTGGGCCATGTGGCTGCTGAGGGGAAGCGAGTACATGGTCCTGGCCTCTCCCTCGGTGCCTGTGCTCCAAGACGAGCGACCTCGCCGCATCGGGATCTTTCTGGACTACGAAGCAGGCGAAATCTCCTTCTACAACATCACAAATGGGTCTTACATCTACACATTCAGCCATCTCTTCTCCGGCATTCTCAGGCCCTACTTTTTTGTCTGTGACACGACCCCTCTTGTCTTGCCACCCATGGCAGAAGCAGGGCCTGGAAACTGGACCCCCAGGGGTCTCCTTGATCTCGCTGCTGTTGTTAGAAGTGAGGAATACTGAAACCATCCGGAAGTGATGTGCTTCTCAGGGGTCCTGGACGGATGGGGAGCATGGCTGTGCCCTGCTGTAACAAGCCACACTAGTGCAGCTCTGCACGCCTGTTCTGTGGAAGCTCTCCCGTGGGGGCTAAGGAGTGGATCCCAGTGGTTCACGTACTGAGGAACTGTGTGGAGTAAAGGACTTCGAAAAGGCAGCAGGCTCATCGAACCCTGCCGCCAGATGTCTCGTCTTCCCTTGATGCATTTTCACAGTGATAAGCTAGAATTAAATGAGATCGTCCTTTCATCCTCAACATGCCGTATAATGGGATGGAGGAGTATCAGTTCTACTTGTTTCTGTTTTTGAGACACAGTCTTCCTGTCTAAGGCTCTCCTCCAACTCTCCCCTCAGTAACCTGGGCGCAGGTATGTGCCAGAATGCTTGGCTGAGAAATGAGATGGCTTCAAAATCAGCTGATATTATTCCAGTGAGACCTATAATTCTGAATCTTTTCTGCTTTTCCTTCCTCGATTTCATTCTCTCTCTCTTTTGTTGTGTCAACCTACTTAGTCTACAGTTCCTTCTAGATTAATATTTTCAGAACCATCCCTTTCTACATTTGTATTTCTTAGCACTGCAGTTGATTAATTTTCATCTTTTCTGTTTTTTAAGATTTTATTTTTATGTGGATATGCATATATGCCTCTGTGTGTATGCTACATCAGTGCAAGCACCAGCAGAGGCCAGAAGAGGGTGTCAGATCCCTGCAGCTGGGATTACAGGCAGTTGTGAGCTGCCCAACAAGGGTGCTGGGAACAGAACTCCAGTTCTCTGGAGCAGCAAGAAGTTTTAACCACTCACCCATCTTTCTAGTTCCTGTCCCCTTTATTTTGGAACCAGTTCTCAATTATTTTGAAGTTCATTACTCTAAATATAGTATCACTGATTCCTAGACCTCCCCTTTTGTCTTTGGATTCATTGTTTATTTTAAAATATGTAAATGTTTTTTTAAAAGATTTACTTATTTTATGTGTATGGGTGTTCTGAACCCATGTATGCTTGCACACCATGTGTGTGCAGTGCCTGAGGAGGAATTCAGATCTCCTGAACTGGAGTTATGAATGGTGGTAAGCTACCATGTGGCTTCCGGGAACTAACCCTGGTCCTCTGTAAGAGTAGCAAGTGCTCTTAACTGCTGAGCAATCTCTCTAGCCCCTGGGTTAATTGCTTTTAAAGGAAGCCTGTGCTCTGGCATTGGTGGTGGTGCATGCCTGTAATCCTAGCATCAGGGAGGCAGAGGCAGGACTCTGAGGCTAGTGTGGGCTCCATAGCAAGATTCAACCTCGAAAGAAAAAAGTCAGAGAATGTAGCTTAGTTGTAAATCACTTGGCTGTCTTGTTCAACACCCTGAACTCAACCCTCAGTACCTAAACAGGCAGGAATTTCTCAGAAGTTTGGATTTTTTTTCTTTTGGGAGCTAGTAATGACTAGGTGGTAGCTGGCTTGAAAGGTGACTGTCCATTCAAGCTCCATCCACTCACAGACAGATCTCTCCGGGAAGGAAACAGCATGTACTTGCTTTCTGCCTCTTCTCCTGATACTTGTTCTTAAGACCTCAATAAACAACATCCTTTCTTGCCCAGACTCAGCTTCTGGCTATGAATCCTAGAGCAGTAACACTGACGACACCCTCATAGTTAATGGAGACTTGTGAGGTTATCATTGGTGAGTGGCCAGAATTGAACTCTTACTTAAATACTGTGTAAGGAGGGTGATGAGATGATAATGATGTTTAACTTATTTTTCACGTATATTCTCTGTCTTTCTAACAAAGTCCTTAAAGGTCAGTGAAGGCTCACTTGCTATCTGTCACTGGTCTCTGGATCTGTGTCTGGTAAATAAGTGTTAAATGTTAAAATGTCATGTTCTGAAATGACAGCGCTATAGGAATTATTGACAAATTCAGTTTTCTTTATCTGAATATTCCACCAAAAAGTTCATCTTCTTCTTCCTTTTCCATGGATATTTTTATGGCCCATATTATTACTTTTAATCGTGTTATTGACATGACTTTCTTTCTAGATTTTTTAAAATTGGTCATACACAGATACTTCTCTGCTCTGTCTCTCATTTTCAGATAGGAAATGACAGGTCTTCACATGCCCCTGTGTATAGTTCACACACCATACAAGCCATCTTAGTGCATGATCTGGGTGGAACAGAGGGGCTTTAAGCCATCAGTAGAGCCTGGATCAATGACCCAACGATTGGCCTGAGATGACATTTCTGTGGGATCTCCAACCACTCACAGGGACATGGAAATCATATTGTTGAGACTGAGACAATGGGTACATCTGAGTCCCAGGACCACCCTTCCTGCCATGGAGACCCTAATTCCTGGCTCTGGGGTGTCCCCAAAACTCTGAGTTTTGCCATCTCACAGTGCCTACTAGCAAGATGTCATCCACTAACCTAACATGAGTTATTAAAGATTGCTTCCTCTGTATTCTGAGATTTCAAATCTTGCATCTCCTGCTTCGATCCTTCTCCTGCCTTTCCAATCCCTAAAATGTTCTCAACATCTTCTCTGGAATTCTAACCCACTGGCTGTAAAATACTCTAAATGGACACCTGTTCCCCCACTTTTCCTGCCCTTTCTCCCAAACAATATCTTTTTATATTTAACTGTTAACTGGAACTGTACAGGCATTTAAAACCCAGCCTGTCTAAAACTTAGCCCCAGACCCTACCACAGTACAATCACCCTCTAATTAAAAGCAAAAGAAGAGTCTCATACCTTATACATGGCAGCATCTTTCCTTCAGTTGTTCAGACCAAGCAACTCCTTAGCTGTGTTCTTGATCCCACTGTCCACCTCTAGGCCTTCGGCAGCGACAGTGTGGCTCTGCTTCCAAGGGGCTACGAGTCCAGCCAGTCTTGGTCCCTAGCTGTGGCAATCTCAGCCTGCACCATCACGACCACCCTTCTGCATTACTGTACTCATCTCTCTGCGGTTTCCCAGCTGGTCCTTCCCTGCCCGCATTCTTCCTCAACACATCCTCTCAGACCCCAGACAGTGCAGCCACTGTACCGTCCCTCTCGGTAGGGCTAAAGTCCAGTGAAAACATCACCTTCCAAGGTGAGCTCTTGAGCCCTCAAGATCTGAGCCCTGCTCCTCCTCCAATTCTGTCTTCCTCCCTCATGAGTTCCTTTTCATTCTGTTCTAGAGACCTTGCCTCCTCCACGGTGGATCTACATCCAACCAAGTACTTCCCACCACAGGCCATCTCCCCAGCTGTAATTGCTGATTGCAACTCTCCTTTCCCAGTACCTCTTCATCTGTTTCCTCCTCTCTGATAAATCCACTCTTCACTGAAGACCTCCTCTCTCCACACCCCCAGAGCACACCTTCCCAGTTCCCCTTCACCAGGCTCATAAGGCTTGCTTACACTGCATAGTACAACATATCAGTATATATCAGCTCTCAATATACCATACTAAACTCTTATTTATGAAGTTTTATTTAATTACTAATTTATTTGTTCTTTTGTGGTGTGATGTAAGCATCATGAAGAGGACAGGGTATTTATTGACAATGTGTTCCAAAGAATATTCCAGGATTTCAAACACTGGTTGCATGTGGTTATGGCTGAATGCATATTTGTTGAATGAGTGAATTATTAACCTGGAAAGAGAATTAAAAGATACAACTAGAAATGTTTTACAAAATGCAATATATCAATACTATTTGTAACCAGTCAGCCACCATCCAATAAAGGTTAATGCCAAGTGCTAAATGTGTCAAGTCTATTTTAGGTATAGGAAAAGAAATCTAAGTAGAGAGCCATCTTTGGAGAAATACAGGATTCCAGTGATGGGATAGTACTGCATTTTCAGGCATGGTTTCATTGACCTCTGCTGGGGTTTTGGGTCCCTGTATGTCACAATGACACTATTAGATTGTGCATTGCCTTGGGATCCATAGGCCGTGTGTCAGATGTTATACTGACTTGGAATGTGGAAAACCTCCTAGGAACTTAAATTAAAACATTTCTATAAAGAAATTGACACCTGGGGCAAGGATATGGCTCTGTGGTTAAGTGACAGAGTTTAGGTCCCTGGAACCATGTAGAGGCCTTCATGGTGTCTGGCTGGGTCTCTCTTAGCGGTATGGCAGTACATTCCCTCATGGGATGTCTGGGTACCTGCTCTCCTCCCCATCATCTCTATCTTATTGTGCATCCCTCTTAGTACAGACTGGACTTCCTTCTAATCTGCAATATTACCATTTGATACTTTCTCTTCCTCCCTTCACATCGCTCTGACAATTAGGAAACTCTCTTCTCTATACAGAATAATTACAAAGTCAACCCCCAACATTAGATTCGCTTGTCCTAAGCTATAACTCTCAAGCTGTGTCTACGTATATTGATATCTATATTTCCAGAAGACTAGATGAGTTCTTTACAGAACTAATTTCATGAATATTTTCTTCTCCTCCAGTCTCACTCTCCTGAACCAAGTTTAGTTTAATATATGGATTTCCCAAATAGGCCAGTTTTCTCAGCATACTGAAAAGACCCAGAAGCAGGAACACTAGGGAAAGACAGAATTCAGCATTGGCCTACCCATTAGCCCAACTTGGGGTGGCAGCTCCTACTCCCAGCATCCCACGGGGCAGAGAAAGTGGAGGCCTTGGAAAATTTATTAAATTTGTCCTCTCTCCCATCGGTTTGTGGCTGGTGCTTGTTTCTGGAACCCTGTCACTCTATTCTGCTGTACATGGAGGATGAAAGGGTGTAGACAGCCAGCATGTGTGCACATACTGAGCTAGGGACCCACCATGTACACAATTGCTGGCAGGGAATATTTTCTGTAGCTGTAACTACATTTAGTCCAAAGTGCCTGCATGGTCATTTTGATGAATTCCTTAGCCAATGACTAACTCCATCTGCTGCTGGTCTCTGGGATTGCCTTGCTGATTTCAGGAACTTGGCCTCTATTAATTTTTTCCCATTTAGTTTTATTCCTATAAGGTTTTTATTGTGTGAGATCATTTCTCCCTCCACAGCAGCATTGGAAACAAGGACACAGGTCTGTGGAGGGCATTCAGTGGCCGACATGTGCCTGACTATATGAAGTCCTGGACTCCGTTTGCAGTACCACAGCTAAATATATGTGTATTCACAGCTAAAGAAATCAGGGAGTTCAAGATATCATTTCAGTTTCTAAAACTAAAATACAAACATATCTATGCCAACATTTCCCCAAATTCAATAGTAAAAATAAAGAAATGATACAAGATTACTTGCCAACTCATTAACTGAATCTTTCAGCTGTCTAGAAAAACAGGCTCTTTTTGACATAAAATTATTGGTGGAAGGTATATAAAAAAACAAACAAAAAAAGTTTGACTGGTTCTTAATGGATCTTAGGTTTTTTAAAGTGTGTGATCCTGTTCTGGGTAGAATTGGACTAATTGTGCCTCAACTATTTTTTTAAGCCACATAGTAATTCTTGTGGACAAGGGAAAGAAGAAAATCAGCCCCTGTGTATTCCTGTCTTTGGAACAACAGACGGGGTGCCCCAATTCTGCTTGCGTGTTCTATTAAATTGTTTTTCTATCAAGGGACAAATTCTCCTGGCCCTCATTTTCTGGTTGGACCTGTGGGGACTGGAACCTTGAGGCAGCACAGGACTACAACTTGAATGTGCTAATGACCCTGGTGGGTTCAAAAGATTGCCCAGAGCTTGGAGATGCTGAGGGGATGCTGTCCCTGCCTCCCTTGGGGATGCTGATGAACCACACCCACCACAGCACTCTCTCTCCAGTCTCCTCTGGAGAGCTGCCTGTTTGCAACTTCAACACTCTCCCCTGCAAGCATCAGGACCATCGGACACAGGATGATGCCAAGCCAGGGGTAGGCATGTGGGTTTTCTCCACAGCAACTCCAACTGCAGCAGCTGTGTGCCTCTAACTGGGGAAGACACTGAATGTTCTGGCCTACATCACCTGTGCAGGGCCACACCTTCTGCCTTGGGGTGCATAGATGCACCAGCAGCATCCAAGTACCATGGTGAGTAGGTTCAGAATCTGAGAGCTGATCTCAGAGATCCTCACTTCTCGGCTGGTTTGCAGAAACAAAGTCAGGCTTAGCTCAGTGGAAGAGTGCTCACCTAGCTTGTGCCGGTCCTGGGGGATGGGGGAATGAGAATCACAGACTCACCCAGAGGACAGCAGCAGCACAAGGACACACATTGCATTGCTTAACTGTACAGGATTAGCTATAAAAGCACTGAGTGGACACAGAATACACGAGCTTTTTGCTGTGTCTTAGTACCGGAACTAGTTTGTTGGGAAAAGAAAACTGATTTCTGTCAGATAAAAATGAGATCTGAGATTTGAGTTTTACTTGGGTCCCCCAACACCCAAACAGCAATAAAACGTATATTGGTTCCTCATTGGGAATTAATGGTGACCCAGGCCCCCTGCTCTGAGAACATAATCCAGTACCCATCATACTGTTATTATATTCAAACTGGGGAGTAGGAGGGAGGCAAGATCTTTAGTCTTCTAAACAATAAAATAAATTTGTTTTCAAAGTTTTAATTAAGCTTCAAATAAACTAAAATAGTTTCTTCTGAATACTGCCAGCCCTCTAGGATCTGGCAAAACCATGCAGTCTTGACTCCTATCAAGTGCAGTCATTTCTGAGATGGACCGGTACACATGGGGGCAGCAGATCCCCACTGTCTGACCCATCAGCACCCATAGATAACACCGGTGTGATACACTGTCTGCTTATGCTCCCAACCACAAATTATAGAGACATTTCGCAGGGAAAGGGCCCCTCTGTGCAGGGGACAGCTCTGCTATCAATGCCCTGTGACACGGTCTTTGAACAGCCATCTTCAGCTTCCTCTTGGCCTTTCCACCTGTCTCCTCACCATCTAGGGAGAACTCGGGGCTCCAACTTAGTGTCTGCTCCTACCTGTGGTGTTTCCCTCTGCGTCAGGAAGAGAAAAGAATGTATTTATCCAAGACAAGAAAACACACCCTGCTGCAGCACTGAGTTAATCCATGAGCACCTGCCTGCTCTGTGTCCAGATGTGAAAGATGGAAGGATGTGCCTGTCTCAGGCTACCCCAACATAAGAAACTCTTGGTGCATGAAAAAAAGTACCTAATTAGTTTAACGTCACTGGGACACATAGGGTACCTTTTGCAGATCATTAGCCTTGTAGATAAAAAATAATTTAAAAATGGACACAGAAGAAAACTCAAGGACAATTTTAACTTATTAGAGTTTAAGAAACCAAAGGAGCTGGGCGGTGGTGGCGCACACGTTTGATCCCAGCACTCAGGAGGCAGAGCCAGGTAGATCTCTGTGAGTTCGAGGCCAGCCTGGGCTACCAAGTGAGTTCCAGGAAAGGCACAAAGCTACACAAGGAAACCCTGTCTCAAAAAACAAACAAACAAACAAAAAGCAAGGAAAAGAAACCAAAGGGCAGGAAAGCTGGATATCTCAGCAGCTGCGGGGAAGGGACAGAAATAAGGAAGGAGGGAGAGAAGGAGAGAGAGAACAAAGGAAGGAAGGAAAGGAGGAAGGGAGGAAGGAAGGAAGGAAGGAAGGAAGGAAGGAAGGAAGGAAGGAAGAACAAACATGCCCTTTGAATTAGAAGTCAGGGAAGCAGCAGTCTGAGCAATGGAGTCTGAGCAGTGGCATGAGTTGGGGTTGGGAGTGTGTTCAAAGGGCAAGGATGGATTTTGACAAGTACCTGGAGAGAGGAAATAGAGAGAAAAGTTAAAAATGTACTCTTTCTGAGCAGACAGGCTTAGCAGTGAGGGCCTGTAAGCAGCTGTCATGGGAGAGCCTTCCAGGGTCTGGGAGCACATCTCTCATTGCGGGGACAGCTGCCCTCCCTCTTCTTACCGTGTCCTCGGGAGTGTTGTGTGTCCCTTCAACTTTGGCTTCAGGCTTGCTTCCCTGAGGGTGAAACAAAATTTTTCTCCTTGTCTTAGGAGGTCTCAGTTTTGCTGGGACAAGGGAAGCCCTGTTTTCTACACCAAAGGTGTTAACAACCACTAACTAAGCCATTTGAATAGTGGTTTACTGACTGAGCATACTCCTTGTCTCAGAAAAGGTTACCATGTTAGTGTTCATATGTCTCAGAGGGGTCTCCAGATGTTGGAGGCACCCATGTCAACATCAGAAAGGGTCTCGTCAGTCATGGGTCATAACATTTTCACCATGAAGTTGGCATAGACAATCATTCATTAGACTTCCAATTGGTCTGGGAAGGGCTGGAAATTTTAATTTTTAATTTTCTTTTTTTGTCTAGAATCCTATCAATAAGACAACAGTTACACTGGTTCTGAACAAGAGGTACCTGCATAGAGAACTGAAATCCTGGACCAAATGCTAATGTCCTGGGCACAGAAAGAGTAAGGGGGCAGACTCCCCCTCTCCAAGAGCACTTCAGACAGCAAAGGTGCTATGTACCCCTTAGGAACCCCTTTCTCAGAGAGAGGCCAGTGCCAGTGGGAAATCCCTGTGAAGCTGCTGGAGAAGATGGCACTCCTGTCTCCATTTCGGGTCTTACGTTTGTTTGTTTTGTTTTAGGGAGAGAGACAAAATTCTCACATTAGAAAAATCAACAGCTCAGTAGAATCAAATTTGCAATAGTGCTTTATGCTAAATCTGGGGATTCCGGTAATAGCTTCTGGCCTTGCAGAGACAGAAACCCTAAGTGAGCATGAGAGTCTCCTGAATTTTCTAAAAAGGGTGAGTGAGACATTTTAAGAGCTGATGCCAGGGGAGCCACAAGTGTAAACATCCCCTCTGGACATGAACATAAATAGACACCAAACCTTCCTGGGGTATGTAGCTGGAAGGTTTCTCCAGTATCACCTGGCCATGTGGTCCCTCGGCTGCTTATAAAATAATCATTCAGAAGCTTAATATTAATTACCAATTGCAGGGCCTATGGCAGGCTTCTTGCAGCTAGCTAGCTCTGGTATCTAAAATTAACCCATTTCTATTCATCTATGTTTGGCCACGTGTTCTGTGGCTTACCGGTCTGCCGGCACCTTGTTCCTTAGGTAGTGGCTAGCGGCTCTCCCCTCTCCTTTCTCTTCCTGTCTATCTGCTTGGATGTCCGCCTGCCTCTAAGATGCCTTGCCATAGGCCAATGCCGCTTTATTTATCAACCAATCAGAGCAGCAAATATTCACAGCGTTCAGAAAGACATCCCACAGCACGGGTAAAGCCGTTCTTGACTGTTTCAGTCGAGAAGATGAACATTAGGAAGGACACTGGAACTCAGGCTGTCCTGAAAATCAGACCAAAATCCTTCATAGGCTGGGACTTGTTTCTCAGTTTCCAACGACCCATTCTCTGACTTCTCTGGATTACTGAGTCAAACACTATGAAATCCTTCAAAGCACTGTATTGTTATAATGACTGGAGACCCATTTCAACGGACTGAGCTTTCAGCCTCTTATATCTTCCTTTCTGGTCTCTCTTCTCATTCTGTTAGTGTTTAGAAGAAAGTAAAAGAGAGTTGAGGTCATGATCTCTGAGAAGATAGTGCCAAAAATAAAAGGATGGGTTAACATTTTATCACTCATAGGGCGGGAAAGATGGCTCAGTGGTTAAGAGAACTACTCTTGCAGCAAACCTGGGTTGGGATCCCAGCACCCACATCAGGAGGCTCACAACTGCCTATAGCTACAACTCCAGTGGATCTGGTGTCCCTTTCCGGCCTCTGCAGGCACCTAAACAGACGCACGTGTGTGCGCGCGCGCGCGCGCGCACACACACACACACACACACACCACATTTATATGTGTACTTTTCTTAAACTAGAACAAATATCTGGAATGATACAGTAGTAGGGTGAGGTATGAAATAAGAGAGATCCATTTTTACATCCTTTATCAAAAACCTGGTAAGAAAACCCTACAACAAAATGAGAAACGAAGAAGTGACTTATAGGAAAACAGATGGTTTACAGACAAGTGACTTTTAAACACGAGAAACATCTCATCGATGACTGGGGACCAGAAATCTAAAACATGAAGATACTGATGTATAATCACCAATAACCATGAGTTACATACTTAAGAGAAATATGCAATGAAGTATACAAATTGAATATGATACTTAGAAAATATGTCAATGAGTGATTAAGAAAATATTTATTGCCAGGCATGGTGGTACACACCTTTAATCCCAGTACCCAGGAGGTAGAGGCAGGAAGATCTCTATGAGTTTGAGGCCAGCCTGGTCTCCATAGTGAGTTCTAGGCCAGCCAGAGCTACATAAGTGAGACCCTGTTTCAAGAAAAAAGAGTATTATTATTCAATTTATTATTTAGTTATATGCGTGTTCTCACTATACAATTTGTGTTGTATAGCTGAGGATAGCCTTGAACTTGTGTGTAGCCAAAGATGGCCTTGAACTCCTAATCTTCCTCCCCCCTCTGTTTCCCAAGGACTGGAACTGCAGGAATTCACCACCACACTCAGTTTCCACAGATTCCACAGTGCCGGGGATAAAACTCTGGCTTCGTGCATGCTAGGCAAGTATGGTAAAAAGTGAGCCCCAGCTCCAAGTTCTGTCTCTACATATTTGAACTTACTGTATCTGTGTGGACAAAATTTCAGTTGACTTTACATGCCTATGCTTATTTGGATCTAGTAATTGCTCACTTCTCATTCATATCAGCATTGTCTGTGAAATAACTAATGTTACTAACTATAAACACACTGTTTCCAGGGATCACCTGCCTGTTTTGATGCTGTGGAGATGGTGTGGAGGGTGAGTGTCCTCTGACTGAGGGTCAGTAAATGCAAGGTGAATTTCTACCCACGAGATGAATGGGGCAAAGAGGAAACACTTAATTTTAAATGCTATAAAAGAAACATGTTTCTTCGATTAAAACAACATGTACAATATTGAGATGTATGTACACAGGAGTAGTGATCTCTTAAAGACTATGATTTCAACTTAAACTCCCATCAACAATGCATGAATGGGCTCATGTCCCCCATGCGGCACTGGTGCACGGCATGCAGGATACCTCAGCTTTCCTGCATACCAAATGGAAATTGGTAGAGAAATTGGGTTTATTTACACTTTTATACACCTGGGAGAGAAAGAACATTCCTTTCTCTCTGCCTTTCCCATAATGTGTTACAGTTTCACAGAAAAGATGTAACAGAGGCCAGGGAATATGCAATGTGCTAGTTAGCTGTGAGATGGATCAGCTGGTCTTCTCCCAGCAGGATGGGAACTTGGACACTGGGCCTTCTCCATATCCTGTTCTGGCTGGCAAGAAGACACAGTGGGTGAAGGAACCTGTCACCAAGCCTGATGACCTAAATCTGATCCCCTAAACCCACATAATGGAAGGGGAGAACTGATTGCTGAAAGTTATCCTCGGACCTCCAAAGGTGAGCTCTCTCTCTCTCTCTCTCTCTCTCTCTCTCTCTCTCTCTCTCTCTCACACACACACACACACACACACACACACACACACACACAGACACAATGTAGTTTTTTTTTTTTATAAAAGACCTTAAACTGGAATTCAGTTTCTCTTTAAGCAACATTTCCCACGTACTTTGGAGGAAAAACACGCACCATGTTACTTGAGCTGGCCCAGAAAGAGGTTTTATAAGCATGCACTTTCACTGATAACCTATTGTCTCCTATGCCATTTTCCTACTCGGATATCTAAAATTACCTAAAAATAATAATCAGACGGTCAGAATATATTTTTGGAATCAAAAGCATCCCAAATAAATAATTGGACCCAGCTAGGTTGTCCACCACCTTCACTGTTGAAAATCTGAGTAAAACATTTGACTACACTCTAAAATAACTACTGGTAGCCTGCAACTGTCCAGAGATGTGCGGATAACAGGGACAGTTGGCTAGAGAGTATTTCAAGTGTCTCTGTAGTGCAGAGTGGAAAATGTATGAGGAGCTGAGGCGCTTTTTGATACCACACAATACTTGGAGAAGATTAGCTATTGAATTCTAGATGGCTGGTGATTGGGGTGGATTCTGGACACTTCAGCTCACAGCAGTAGCAGCAGGAATGACTGAAATATTGAAGCAGAGCCATAGACCCCGGTTCATTTGACCCAGAAATGGCATCATGCTTCACCTCCATGTCTGTTTAAGCTCTTCTCTGCTGGGAATAATACTCTAGATGGCCTTCATTCCTATCAATTTTGACAGACTTTGTTCATAATAGATTTCTTTGTGTTTTGCAGTAAATTATAAAGTGCATAATGTCTACATATAGTTTGTATATTTTTAATATTCCAATCTTAAAACTTATAAAGGTATTGTTAGGTAACACCATTCTGTCCTTGAATTACCAAATTATGGAAATTTTCCAGAAAAAAAATCCAACATATTTGTTTTTTAAAACGTCTGTGTATCAGTGAACCCACATGGGTTCAGATGGGTGACATCCAAGTGTCCAGTCAGCTGTGCTGGGCATCTTCAAATCCCATTGGCTGATTATTTGAGACTGTATTTTGTGCTCCAAGTGGACAGGAGCTTGGGATCGTGGGTCTCGAGAGAATCAAGTTGGGCCACAGCACAATCCATCTCTCCCTTCATGGAATTGGAGGCAGGGTAGAGTGAGTGGGGCAATTGCTGGGTTCAAAACCAACTCCGTCCTGTTTCTATTCATGACAACTGGCTTGCTACATACATGACTCGGTTTCCTTGTCTGTCGATATTATTTACGTCATTGTTGTAACTCAACGAGTAATAAATGACAGAAGCACCGTCCACCCTGATTATTGTCTGTATCCATGTCTTCCTCAGGTGCAGTAGAGATGGGCGCAGCCAACGACAGCACCTTCAGCCAGTTCATCCTTGTAGGCTTCTCTGACCGGCCCCAGCTGGAGAGGGTCCTCTTCGCGGTCATCCTGCCCGCCTATCTCCTGACCCTGCTGGGCAACAGCACCATCATCCTGGTGTCGAGGCTGGACCCACACCTGCACACCCCCATGTACTTCTTCCTCACACACCTATCCTTCCTGGACCTCAGCTTCACCAGCAGCTCCATCCCGCAGCTGCTCTACAACCTCAGTGGGCGGGACAAGACCATCAGCTATGTGGGCTGTGCTCTGCAGCTGGTCCTGTTCCTGGGCCTGGGGGGTGTAGAGTGCTTGCTGCTGGCTGTCATGGCCTATGACCGCTTTGTGGCCGTCTGCAAGCCCTTGCACTACATGGTGGTCATGAGCCCCAAGCTCTGCGTGGGCCTGGTCTCAGTGGCCTGGAGCTGCGGGGTAGCCAATTCTTTGGCCATGTCTCCGGTGACCCTCAGCTTACCCCGCTGCGGACGCCGCAGAGTGGACCACTTCCTCTGTGAAATGCCAGCCCTCATCAGGATGGCCTGCGTCAACACTGCTGCGGTAGAAGGCACAGTCTTCGTCCTGGCGATAGGCATCGTGCTGTCTCCCCTGGTGTTCATCTTGGCCTCCTACGGCTACATCGTGAGGGCCGTGCTGCAAATCCGTTCCGCTGCAGGGCGGCAAAAGGCCTTCAACACGTGTGGCTCGCATCTCACCGTGGTCTCGCTTTTCTACGGAAATATCATCTACATGTACATGCAGCCGGGGAACAGCTCCTCCCAGGACCAGGGCAAGTTCCTCACCCTCTTCTACAACATCGTGACCCCTCTCCTCAACCCTCTGATCTACACACTCAGGAACAAGGAGGTGAAGGGGGCGCTCAGGAGGCTGCTGCTGGGTAGCAGAGAGACAAGGGATGTAAGGGCTGGTTCCAGACAGACCAGAGGGAAGCTGTCTTGGTGAGATTGGCAATGAAAACTGAGACTGAACGCAAGCTCTTAGGCAAACATTTCAATAAAAAAGAAAGGGACTGAGAAAATGTTCCACAGGGATTTGGGGGGAAATTCAGACTGCCCTGTGGCAGAGAGAAAGCAGGCGTGTTATTGGATTCTTGAAGAGTTCTGGGATTTGGTAGTCATGAGGATGGCATGTGTTTTAAATTTCATTTTATGTGGTTGACCGTTTGTCCCTACAGTATCTTATAGGTGTTATATGTGGTGAAATGTGTTCTTGGGGTAAGGTAAGGGGACAACAGGTGTCTTCAATGCATTGTTGACAATAGGGGGAGAGTGACTGCGGGGAGCAGGCCTTATGGTTTAGGGCATAAGCATCTGTTCTGTCCAGTCCCCACACATGTTCCCATTTTAGTTTCAGGGGTATGAGAGGGTCAGGCAGCTCTGGCCTGGAAGTCACTCCATGCAAGGCCTTAGGTAGCGTTGGCAGTACCGGGTCTGATCAACTCTAGTCTGCAGCTCTCCATTGATTTGCATCTTCGGAGCCTCTATAAGCCTGTATAAGGTCGCAAATCATCTGCTTTAGGAATGAGCCAAACATTGCCAGTCACCCAGCCCTTCCATCCTGTCCTGTCACAATCCATGAATAAGTACAGCAGAGTACTCAGCGTTCACCTCCCTTGTCAGCGTGACTCAGTTTAGAATCACTCAGGAAACCAAGGGATACCTCAGAGTGGGTCAGTGAGAGTGTTTGCAGAGGCTTCCCCGAAGAGGGAGACCCGCCCTGAAAGTGGGTAGCACTGTCCGTTGGCTCCAGGCCCCAGACAGATCAACAGGACTAGGAAAGAGGAAACAAACAGGAGGCCGCATCTCCCTGCTGTTTCCCGGCGGTTAGGTGAAGGGAGTGGCTCAGCCAAGCCTTCCTGACAGGATGGACAGAATCATCTGGAACCCTGAGCCTCCGGGCATGCCTTCTTTATCAACACTAAGTAACTTAGTCACAGCAATGGAAAGGGAAGCAAAGCAACCAGGAAAACAGTAAAGAGACGTTCCCACCAACTTGTTCCTTGGTGCCAAGAAGGATACGACTTTCCCTGGAATTTTATTTCATTTGTTTACTTTTTTAATTTCTTTTTTATTACATTTTTATTTGTTTGTTTATTTATTTGGTGTGTGTATGTGTGTGTTGGCCTGCATGTTTCACAGTGGATGTGTAGAGGTTAGAGGACAACTTGGTGGAATCAGTTCCCTCCTTTAACCATACAAGTCCAGGAGATCCAAATCAAGTCCAGAGCCTTGGCAGCAAGCACCTTTACCCACTGAGCCATTTGCCAACCCAGTTTTTCTTAATGGCATCCCAGGTGTTTTATTCATAGGAACAAAGTGTCTCTCCATGTCCACCACTCAGCATCAATTTCAGCATAGTTTGATGTTTTACATTTCCAAAATTCCCACCTAAAGCCCTTTGTGGAATTGAGTTGGTTCTTTGCTCTAGTTTGACATCCCCCACCCCCATGTCTGTCATAAGATTCTGGATAAGCAGAAAAGGTGACCTATGATAACAACATGCGGGCATTAGATGAAAAGCTTCGTTATTTCTCGGGTTTATTTTCATTTGGTTTGTGAGAAAACCTCTCTGTGTGTTAAGTCCCTGACAGGCTCTCCTACGGTGTAAGCTCAGTGTTTGCTGGTAGCTGGCCTGACTGCTGTGGCTTCCACAATAGACTCAGAACTGAGGGCAAACCCTAGCAGAATCTGCTCCCAACCCAAGACTTGGAAAGGCTTGCCTTACTGCAGACAGCTGTGATTCTATTGCCAAAACTCCAGGAAAGAAGCAGGGAGAATCTTTGTTTTGTAAATTATTTTATTTATGTATTATTCCATGTGTTTTTCACATCATGTATCTTGATTCCATTCATCCCCCATCCCTTTGCAGTTCCCCCAAGACAGTTGATTAGCTTGAACTGTTTGGGAGGCATCCAGGCAGTGGGACCTGGACCTGTCCTTAGTGTATGAGCTGGATGTTTGGAACCTGGGGCTTATGCAGGGACACTTCGCTCAGCCTGGGAGGAGGGGACTGGACCTGCCTGGACTGAATCTACCAGGTTGAGCTGAATCCCCAGGGGAGTCTTTGCCCTGGAGGAGATGGGAATGGGGGATGGGCTGGGGGGAAGGCAGGGGGCGGGAGGGGGGAAGACAGGGAAATCCATGGCTGATATGTAAAATTAAATTATAAAATTATATATATCAAGAGGAAAAAAAGGAAGTAAAAAAATTAGAAAAATTCAAAAAAAAAGGAAGGAATTAAAAATCTCGCCAGACCCATCAAGTTATGCCATATGCCCATTTTATCCATACATTCTACTTGCAAGTGTTCATTGCAAAGAGTCATTGGTCTGATTTGAAGCCCCTGGTCTCCACTACATGCTTGATGCTGGGCCCCGACTAGGACTCTTACTGGACAACCTGCTGTGTTGTGGAGATCCAACAGCTTTGGGTCTGCATGTCAGATCCATATATGTGCCCCAGCAGATCATATATGGGGTAGATGTTGGGACAGGCCAAGTCATAACCCTGGGTCTGGGACTGGGCACCTGTAGGGTTGATCCTCCAGATGGAAAATAGAGACAGCTGTAACACTCGGGAGAACAGGCCCTGCACCCTACCAGGGTAGCACAACAGAGCCAACCCTGTTAGAGAAGGTGAGGATGAGCCAGCCCCAAAATCATGAGCATAGGACAGCTGTGGCTGTGCTCTGCCCATGTGGCAACATGGGCAGAGGAGAATTGCCATCCACCACCAGCACCTATCAACACCTGCGGCAGGTGGGAGAGCTGTCCCTGACCCCCACCAGCAGCAACACTCAGAAGAGCAGGCTCTACACCTCATCAGGTCAGCACAATTGAGTCAATACTGTTAGCACAGGTGTGGGAGAGCCAGCCCCCAAATTGTGACCATGGGAGAGCTGACCCCATTACCCACCTTGTGGTGTGACACCTGTCTTGTGGTGACAGCCACAGGGGAGGAGAAATCCCCCCTCCCTACACACACACCTCCCCCTCCCCACCCATCCATGCCAGGGGCAGGTGGGAGACAGGAGGGAGAGATGGTCCTGTGGTCATAAGAGTGGGAGAGCAGCTGGGCAGTGGTGGCACACGCCTTTAATTCCAGCACTCAGGAGACAGAGGCAGGCAGATCCTGGTGAGTTGGAGGCCAGCCTGGTCTACAGAGTGAGTTCCAGGACAGCTGGGGCTACACAGAGAAACCCTGTCTTGAAAAACAAAACAAAACAGGAAAGAAGTGGAAAAGCCATCCCTGAACCCCAACAGCTGCAACACTTAGGAGAGCAGGCCCTGCACCTCACCAGGGCAGCACAGTAGAGCCAAGACTGCTAGCCCCAAAACTGTGACCATGGGAGAACCTTCTTTTTTCTCCAGGAAAATCATGCAGCTTTTCTTCCAAGACAAAGCAGAGAAGTGTTGGGAAAGTATCCTTTGTGATGTCTATCCTGCCACGCTCCTCTCCATGAGTCCTTGCAGTGTGTCACACCCTGTCCTCGCAGATCCTCTAGTCATGGCTGTGCCTACAGGGAGGACAAGATGCATCTCTCAGCAGACCCTCTAATCAGAGACTTCTCAGGCTACACTTGAGCAGAGGAAGTGTACAAAAGAAACATGAGCCCCTCTTCGTGGAGAGTTGCTTCAATCCATCGTCTCAGTAATAGGTTTGGCAACTTGAAATGGCCAATGAAGAGAGCAAGGAAAGAGCAACTACTCACCCCTGTGTAGTTGATGGAGGGGACAGTGCCAGCTGGGGAAGGCTTCACTTACTCTTGAAAGCAACCAAGGGTTTGAAAAACACATCTTGTCCCATTTAGCTTTGATTATCAATTTCACATATCTTAAAGTCATCCAAGAAGAGAGGCCCTGACTGAGGAGTTGGCTAGATCAGATTGGCCCATGGGCATGTCTATGAGGGACTGTCTTGGATTTTGATTGGTTCAGGAGAACTGGGCCTGCTGTGGGCTGCACCATTTCTTGGACAAGTGGATCTGGGCTCTATAAGGAAGTAGCTAAGCGGGAGCTTGTGAGTGAGCCAGCAAGTGGCTGTCCTCCATGGTTTCTACATCAGGTTCCTGCTTGGGTCCCTGCCTTGGCTTCTCTGTGATTGATTGCCTGTGACTTGAGAAAATAAGCCAAATGAACCCTTTCTTCCTCAAGTTGTTTTTGGTCAGAGTGTTTTAGCACAGTAACAGAATAAAACTAGAACATGTCTAGACTCAATGACAGAGGTGTTCCTGTTCAGATTCTGCTAATTTATTGTTTGTGTAACTTAAAAATGGCCAGTTCTAAACTTCACCATCCCATCTGTGTGAAGTTGACTTTCATTCCTCAGAGATTAAGTGTTGATCTGGGGATGTAGCTCATTTGGTGGAGTGCTTGCCTAAGGTGCTCACAACCTGGAAGTGGGGTGGGAGATGAAATCAGGAGGATCAAAAGCTCAAGCTTGTCCTCTGACTACATAGCAAGTTCAAAGTTACATCCACAAAAGGCCAGTCTTTCTCTGGGTCAGCCTCATTCCCGTTGTCTTAAAGAGGCAGTTTCCTTGAGTCTACAACAGACCCAGCAACAGCAACAGAAAGGAAAGCCTCATGTGGAGGAATTCAACCCATGCAAGTTGTGATTTCTTTCACAGAATGGACAATAACTACAGTTGCCTGTGAGCATCAATGTCTCTCCATACTTTCCCCCAGGGTGACCTTAAGGGTGGGAGACAGTCACCATGCCCTCCATGATGGAGGAGTCTACTGACTACCCGATTGTTTCTCTGGGGTAACAGTTCTGGCCAGGAACCTTACATGGTAGGTATTGTTACCACATTACCTTGATGAGGGGATACCCACTGACAAGCAGATGTCTGGTTCCTGCATTGACACCTCAGCCAATTTTGCCCATGGGCCCTAGAACCAAGACACACTGAGAAAAATCCAACCTCACAAAATTGGTTCTTCCATTTCCCATCCCTCTACTCAAGTAGCAGCAGCTGTAACATCTGTAACAGGTCTGGCATATTCTTATCCTTGACTTACAGAAAATGTAACTGAGGCATATGTGTGTAGAGTTGATAGCATATCTAGAAGGAAAAAACCCCACACCTTGTATTTAACCCAGAAACTTCACAAATTTGTTCTTCTGCTTCCCAATGATTCTGGGGAGGGGCCAGTGATTGAAGAAGATTGTGGCATCCAAGTCTCAAGCTGAGATGTAAGGCAGAGAAGAAAGGTGTATTCGATGGACATAGTTCTTATTATATGTCTTAATACATGATTCCACAGAAGCCTTTTAGTATATAGTTAGATAATCCAGGCACAGCAATAATGAATGCCTGGAGCTGTCTAAGATGTCCTTGTTCTCCATGAAAAAAACTGGAGGGATCTGGCTTGCACCAACTACAAGAACACCATAGTCTTTCACTCATTGAGTTTTCAAACTAGGTCAGCTGCTGGATACAGAGAGTGAGGGCAGGTGTGAGGACAGGTCAAACATCCCCCATGTTGTTCCTGAAGGTCAAGAGCTTCGATTTAAATGAGCATTACATGGAATAGAGGAGAGCATGCTTTGATGGGATAGTAAATACAAGGGCCAATGAGTTAATTCCTAGCTGCTTAATGGGATTTGGTGGCAAATGATTTAAAAATATTCTCTTTAGGTCTCTTTCTTTTATAGTATATGTGAGTTCTCTGCCTGCATGTATGTCTGTACACCACATTTGTGCAGTGCACAGAGAGGCCAGAAGAGGATATTGGACCCCTGGAAATAGAGTTAGGAACAGTTGTAAGTCATGTGAGTGCTGGGAACCGAGCCTGGTCACTTCAAGTGCCCTTAACCACTGAATTATCTCTCCATCCCCAAGTGGCAAAGAATTTTACTACAATTCGTTATACCAAAAAGAACTGGAATAAAGTATTTAGATTCATAAACCCATGAAGGACTCTAACAGAAGAGCACTGTGCACAAAATGTCAAGCAATACTGCCACCTGGAGGACGCAGGAAGAGGTGACATGCTCTGCTGTCCTTGGTTTGAAGAGGGAAGGATGGGGCTGGGATGGCTCCAAGAGTTCGGTTGCTTGCCTCTAACTGATGTCTGAGCGTTTGAGTTCAATGCCCGGCACCCACATGGCAGAAGAAGAGAACAGACTCCCACAAATTGTCCTCTGATCTCTGTGTATGCCCCCCAAAATAAATAAATAATACACTTTAAAAAATATGTGAGGACAGGAATCACTGTCACCTTCTCCAGAGGAAATTAGAGCTTAGGCACTGTAGTGACTTGTCAGCAATGGTGACGATCCTCATCGATGCTGCTGTCCTGCATGGAATCCTGTGTTCCTCGAAGTCTTCCTGCACAGCTTTTATTCCCTCGTCCCCCATAGTACACAGGCCACATAAGTAGGGAGTGTCCGCAACTCAGCATGAGAGAGTCAACAGCTCCCCTGGCAGTGACAGGATCTCTTCTGGGCCACACTTTGGTCAGCTTGTAAGCATAGGCAGGGACCAAGACATGGATCCATAGTGACACCAGCAGCCGCTGTGTTTGAGGGGGTACCCTCAGCTTTTAGGAACCTCAACACAGGTAAAACTAGATCATTGGCTTTCACAAAGAAGAGAATTTCAGAATGAGTTACTAAGAGACGGAGTTGGGTTTATCCAAATTTTTAGATTCTTAAGTGTGAGGGTTAAGAGAACTAAGATGCTGGGGGAAGGCACATGGGTGTGGGCTTCTCTGAGAGTCACACTTTGTTGTGTTTACACCATAGTTACACAGACTATCACTTTCAAAGGCTTATGCAGGAACCTAACTGAGATCCCAGGGCGGTTCTGTTGATTTTCTATGTATACATGTGGCAGGAATCTTAAAAGGTACTTGTTAATGAAATCAAACCTGAGGCCAGTTGTTGGGGTGATTGCTGGAAGATCAGAGAAGCAGAACAAGCCACAGCTATCTCACCTTGCTAGTTCCTCAGGTGATCCTGTTTCCTCAGGCTGGAAGCTTCTGAGTCCTCCTCCACATGAATCTCAGCTGAACTTTGCTGCTCCAAAGCCTGAAAGCTAAACCAGCCAAATGCTTCTAATTTCTGGTCTTCACGCCTTACATATCTTTCTCTTTCTGCCCCCACTCCCTGGGATTAAAGGCGTGGGTCACTGTGCTTAGCTGTTTCTAAAGTGGCCTTGAACTCAGAGATCTGGCTAGCTCTGTCTCCCAAGTGCTGGGATTAAAGGTGTGTACCACCACCGCCCAACTTCTGTTATGGCTTACTCTTCCCATTTTCTAGCCACCATTTCTGGCTCTGTTCTAGTGGCTGTCTGTTCTCTGACCCCAGATATGTTTATTTCGGGGAACACACAATATTTCAGGGAACACAATACCCACCACATATACAGGTATTTACTTTCTTCCTGATATAATCATAATATTCTAAATGACCTAGCTTCTGTTCCTTTTGTTATAGCGTTACGTTTGTAGGGCCAAATCCTGAGCTCTGACAGCCTTGACATGCTAGGCTTGGCCATCTGTTCTCAGTTAGCCAGAGCAAGAGGGAAGTCCCAGTGAAAAAGCAAAGACAGAAAATGTATTCAATGTGGTCACATTGTGAAGAGAAACAAAGAGACCCAGTGGTGCTCCATCTTCAGTGTCTTCACATGGAGTTTAGCTTTTAAGAGGGCAAGAGGCATGCAGAGCTAAGCAGTCCCGGTCAAGGTGTGGGGAATTTCCAGCCCTTTGCATTTGTTCTCCCAGTGGTCTGACAGCTGAAGGGAGGGTCACAAGTGTCTCTCTTTAGAATGTATTCATGCCTACCAGGTGGTTTTCACTAGCCTGGGGGTTGGGGGGAATGAGGGTAAACCAGTGTCCCTAAACCCTGCCAGCATGTCCATCAAGAAGAGGATAGCATGGCTTATGCAAATGAAAAATGCAGAAATAAGTTCACTGTTGGGCTTGGGAAGATGGCTCAGAGGATAATAAAAGCACTTGCTGTCCAAGTCTGGGAACCTGAGTTCAATCTCCAGATGTGCAGTAGCACACATCTGTAATTCTGGTAGTCCTAGGGTGAGAAGGGAGGCAGAGACAGAAGAGCCATGCAGAAACTCACGGGTGAGCAAACACAAAATACACAATGTGACAGACGCAATAAGAGACCCCGCCTTAACAAAGCAGAAGGAGATCCAGTTCCTGAAAGTTGTCCTCTGACCTCCACATAGGCACTGTGGCGTGTAGTCACTCACATTCTGTCTCTCTCTTACACACACACACATGCAAAAACAAATAAAATAATACCTTATCTATTGTCTCAATTACATAAGTCACTCGTTGTGTTTCAGTGCACAAAGTCCAGTCTTCAGAGGCCTGACTCTGTATGGTAGGGTAGTGTGTGGCAGTAGTTATTGGTAGTGGTAATGGTGGTGGTGGTAGTGGTGGTGGTGGTGGTGGTGGTGGTGGTACTGATGGTAGTGATGGTGGTGATGGTGATCATGGTGTCGATGTGGTGGTAATGGTGGTGATGGTGATGGTGGTAATGGTGATGTGTGGTGGTGATAGTTATGGTGGTGGTAATGATGTTGATGGTGGTGGTTGTAGAATACTGTGGACCTGTATGGAGGTGAGGTCACCCTTCAGAGAGAATGAGCACAGCCAAATTTGAGCTGTGAATTTACTCCCATCTCCAGGGGAACAACTATTAGCCTCAGGACTCATTACACTGTTTTCTTCCCTGGCTCCATCAGGTAATTAGTGCTTTGTTTCCTGTGTGCCCCACCTCTGTCTAGGAGGAAATAACAAATATCTTAGTTCACAAGGACAGGACCAATAAACTAAAGGTTTTAACTAATCTTTCTGTCCAGTTTAAGACTATTTTCATGAAGTTTTTAGGTTTAGGTTGGTCAATGCAGTCAAGCTATTTAATTATTTCTTTGGTATCACAAACTCTGTTAAAGGTTAAGCTATGTTTGCATAAACAAGTTACTAAACAAAGACTAGTTTGCTCATTCAAATGTAGCCAGGGAACTTTCAAAGGTAAGATACAAATGCACTGAAGTGTTAACGTATGCACCGACATTCCAGGAACAAAAGAAACCACCCGCTACAGCTCCCATTGCTCTTCCATAAGATGATTAGTGGATGTCTTGGGAATAGAAAAATTGGGACAAAGTGCAATGGAGGTCCAATATGGGATGGTGACCTTTCAGTGACTCAAGATGACAAAATCTGCATAGAAAAAAAAAAGGATTCTGTATTTGCAGGAATCGCCGACAACCTTGTGTCTTTGAGTAAGGAGCTCATAAGTTCATTTCCTATCAAGAAGGAAGAAGTCTGCCTCCCTCATCCTCTGCCACAGGCAGGGAGAGAGGCATGGCCACACAAAGACGAGAGGAGACTAATTGGCTCCTGCCTCTGCGCCTCCCAAAGGACACACAAATGATCCATGGGGAATTTGAACCCCCACCCCACCTCTGCACTGTCTCTGTCTCACTGGGGAGACCATGGTTCTGGCATCTTTTCCCTCACAACCCACTACAGGAAGGTTGTGGATCCTCAGATATAAACAGGGAGAAGTGAACTCTAGGGATCTTCTCCCTTCTCCCTTGGGTGTCTTCCTGTGTTATGACGTTGAAGAGAACCACTCACAGTCCATCAGCTTCAGGCTGCACAGAAAAGCAAGAGCACATCAGGCAGAATGCCCAGAGCAAGTGGCTTGCTGAGGTGACAGTCTCCTCTCCTGTTCAGACACTTCAGTCCACTTGGCGACATGCTGCCGAAACTAGTGAGTAGGGATGGGGGCTTGAATTTCTCCTGAAACTTTATTTCTCTCCTTTGTTTGTGCATTGGGATGCTGAATGAACAGCCTTCTTCTGGTCCTTACCAATGAGCCCCATAATACAAAGCAGAGGCGAACATTGTTTCTGCTCTTACAGAATTCTGTTTTCAGAGCTGAGGACTGAATCCAGGGCCTTGTTCTTGTCTAGCCCTACACTGAGCTAAATCCCCAGCTGCTCTTACCAGATTTGACAGTAATGCCTGATGCCGGGTCATACTTGGAGGTGAATGTACACTAATTACCCAATTCAAAGGCTAGGTAATAAAACCATATACAGTCAGTGACTTAGATTTATTTGAACTAGTCAGCCAAAAAACATTCCCTAGAAGAAATAGATTTTAAATTATATGTTAAGTAAAGCGATAGACAAGAATTTGTACATCCATACTAAATAAATGTATAAAATATATTTGTTATCAAGGACTCATGAAGAGTACTCTGAAAACAATGAGTTAATTGGAGAAAAACACCTCACAGAAAATATTTAAATCAAATTGGGAAAAAAAAAAAAACCCTGACACTGGGGGATAGGGAGATGAACAAAGACATTCCAAGGATGATGAAAGATAAGGAAAAAGACCAGCACATACATGCAGGTAACAGAAAACCACTCAGACATCCATGGTAACAACAACAAAAGACTGTGACTCAAAAGTTGTGGCTGAGTGATGGGTACTAAATGAAAAATCAACAGTGCTTATTTGCAATAGGGGCAGTTGGGTGCAGAAGCCCTTTACTGAATGCAGCATCTTAGACCACTGGGCCACCCTGACCTCTTGCAGGTGCCCATTTCTGTAGCTGCCACTAAGCTGTTTCCAAAAACAGAAGTGAAACACAACCTGATTTCGTGTGTACAAAGAACATGGTGATTCTCAATTTAGTCCAAATTAACAGGTGAACACAGCATCTGGAACCAGTTACGTTTGTTCCAAAGCAGATGTGTTGGAAACTATTCATCTGTCATGGAAGTCCTTAAGACCAAAGAAAGAAAAGAGTAGTACGCCAATCTTTTTCATCTACTCAAAGGTTATATGGGATAAAATCATAAGCCAAACTTAGAGACAGTGTATATATTTGAGTAGAGAGGATGGATGTGTGTGGATGTCCCAGGAGACTCCAGAGCTCTTTTGCGGGTCTTTGATCTTATAGAGAAAAGAATTTTAAAAATAACCCAAGGAAACTCGAGGACCATTTTATCAGAGTTTGGGAGATAAAACATCAAACAGGGCTGGAGAGCTAGGTAACTGCCCAGAGGAAGGAGATAGGTAAAAGGAAGAAAGAAACTCAGGCTTTCTGAATCAGCTGTCAAAAAAGCAGGCAGGCTCCTCAATTGAAATCTAGAGCATCTATGTGGGGGAGGAAGGTATGCTTTCGGGGGCAGGGGTGGGGGAGAGGATGAGAATGAATGACAGTCAGGTTTAAGATTTTGATGATGTTTAGGAAAAGAAAGAGAAGAAAGAAAAAGCAGGCTTCGGAGTGAGTGTCTGCAGGCAGCTGGACCCGAGGTGATGCTCCTGAGGTCGGCCAGTGCATATCTCATGACGGCAAGGGAGCAAAGGTCATTCTTCCCACCTTTTTTCATCTTCTGGGATAGCATGTCTCTTTCCATCCTTGTGGTTTCAGGCTGATCTTCTTTAAGTTGAAAACCAGGATTTTTTTTTTTCTTTATTGGAGGGTTTCTTCTGCTTAGTCTAGACCAGTGGTATTGGTCTAGAACCTGAGGGTAGTGACCCCTTTGGGGATCATATGTCAGATATCCTGCATACCAGATATTTACGATTCATAACAGTAGCAACATTACCATTATGAAGTAGCAATAAAATAATTCTATGGCTGGGGGCCGCCACAACATGAGGAACTGTAGTAAAGGGTTGCAGCATTAGGAAGGTTGAGAACCACTGGTCTAGAAAGAGGAAGCACCCTTTGTCTAAGTCCCAAGGGTGTTAGGCATTTGTAAAAGGTGGGGGAGGGGGGACACTCACAGTCAGCCATGCTGTTTGTCTCAGAGGAAGCCAACAAGGTCGATGGTCATGTTTCAAAGGATACTGGGAAATAGAGTGGCAGAGAGTCCTTTCATTCTCTTTCTCCATGCCTTCCATCCCCCACCTGGAGCAGACTGAGTCTACAGGGGCACTGATGACACAAGACGCTGTCATCCACTGTGGCTGGCTTCTCCGTAAACAGGACAATCTTTTGTTTCTTAGGCTTTTTTGTTTAGTGTTAGTCATATGAAGTTTTCCTAAAACCTTAGATTAGATCAAGTTTTACATTTCAGAGTACATCGACTCTTTAGTTAATTGAGAAAAATCAGTTCAGCTCCTTAAGCTCCAAGCGACGTGTTTTGTTGACTGGAGTTACGTTGACTGCTACCTGGGAAAGAGTGGCTGATGGGTAAGGATTGTTTCTAGATTGGAAAGCAGGAGAAAGCCAACTTCCCGTATGTGGGGGGGAAAGCCTGGCAGCAGTAAGAAAGAAATGAAGCATAGAAGGGCATTTCTCCCTCTTTTGCCAAGAGCTCACTCCTTCATCCCCCTACCACACAGAGAAACGGAAGGGGATACAGCCAACGCTTGCTTCACTCAAAGACCGCCATTAGTTTACATATCAGTATTTTACCTAATGTGTACCGAGTTTCAGTACTCTTCCTCAGGTGGAGACAATTACATGGTTCTCCAGTTCAGCCACATGCACAGGGAGCAGTCATGACTGGAGGAGGGGACTCTGGTGGGATATACTTATGGGCTGACATATTTATGGAATAAACAGATTTCATTCAAATCTGGGATTCCTCCAAGAAGGATTAATTTTTTTTAATTAAATACAGAAGGTCCTTTAGGGGCCAGTCATCATCTTGAAAATTAATTAATTAAATCATGTTAATTAATACAGAATGAAGGTTTCCTCTTGAACACATGTCAAATGCCAGTCGTTAGGGCAGGGGATGATCCTAACCATGATCTAATTTGAGAAGAGACAGGTTCACAAGACATTGTATTACCACAAGCAAAACCCCAGGTGTGGGATAAAACATAGAAGCAAATTCATCAAATACCAAGTGTGGAGGGTGGCTGAGGATCCATACAACCTGAGGTGGAATCAAACAGGTAGACGAGTTCCCATTTGGTGTGGATTACGATCTCTGATAAAATAGGCATGGTGGCTCATGCCTGTAATCCCAACTCTCAGGAGATGGAGGCAAGAGGATCAGAAGTTCAAGGTCATCCTGGACTACATAACAAGGCAGAAGCCAGCCTTGGGGACATGAGATCATGTCTCAGAAGGAGATGGTGGTGCCAGAGAGATAATTCAGAGGTTACAAGCACTGGCTGCTCTTCCCGAGGATCTGGGTTCGAGATTCCCAGTTTTCACATAGTAGCCCACAACCGTCTGTAACTCCAGTCCCAGGCGATCTGACGCCTTCTTTGGCCTCCTAGGGCACTGTACACACACAGGGCATAGATATACATGCAGGAAAAAAATACCCAAAATATATAAAATAAAAATAAAGGAAAATTATTTTAAAGATTATGGAAATGCAGAGACTCTCTTGTGTGCTTTCTTAAGTCTAAGGGGAGACAGGGGAGAAAATAATCTTTCCAAAACTTCAGTGACTGTCCAAAGCATTTTGAGCCGGTTACACTTATAAGTAAATGTGGCCCCAGGACATGTGGTCCAGGTTCTTTCTGGAGTGAGGCAGAGCAAACCAGTTTTAAGCTTGTTTCCATGGAGCCTGGTTCAAGGGATGTAGGAGTTACAGGAAACCTGTATGATTTTCTTTTTTCTGTTTTTAAGTGCTCTTGAAGCTAGCTGGAGTGATGCATGCTTATAGTCCCAGTGCTCAGGAGGCTGAAGTGGGGAATCATGAGTTTTAGACCAAACAAGGCTAGATAATGTTATGGAGTTTACGACCCCTGGACAAAGAACATAGATTCAATCCAATTGTAATTAAAAGATGTACTGATTAGCTGCTAGCAGGATAAACAATCTCTGAGCCAAATTTGAGATTGCCGTGAGAAGTAGGGTGAGGGAAGAATTTTAAACAGGAAAAACTTCAAGACCTCCAGTACCTACACAAGCAAGCAAAAACTGGTTTGTTCTGCCAAGGTAAGTGACCCTAAACAATCTTTGGGTACCTGTTTAAGCACGTTACAGAAACCAAAAAGCAGTTAGTCATACCCACAGCTGTACATTTTTAGGTGGGGTTCACTGAGTCAGAGTTACTGGGAATTTATCTTCCTGGGATGGGAGTCTGAGACAAATGAATAGTGAGTACCAAGATGGATGCCTGGCATAAAATGGAGTCTCTTTAGTCATTACAATAGCAATACCTTGGTCCAAAGAATTAAAAGTGAAATTATTTACGCAAAGTTTGAAATGTATTTTCATATTCAAAAGATATGGCTGGACCAGGTAGTTTGGCAGGAGTCTGAAGCCAACCTCGTCTACAAACTGTATCCCTGAACAACTTGGGCTATGGAATGAGACTCTGTGTCAAAAATATATGCAGAATCTTTACTTCAGAAGACAGACCAGGTATATTGTTTGCCATTTTAGTCTGTTCTCTTGATCTTTAAAATGCTTTTATTTTTTATTTTGACCAAAAATTTCATTCATGTAAAGTGCTGGGCAGTGGTGGCACGCACCTTTAATCTCAGTACTTGGGAGACAGAGATAGGTAGATCTCTGTGAGTTTGAGGTTAGCCTGGTCTACAGAGAGAGTTCCAAGACAGCCAAAGCTACACAAAGAAACCCTGTCTCAGAAAAAAAAAATTATTTTCAGGTTTTTTTTTTTTTTGGTTGTGTTCTGACGGGATTTTTGATTGTCAAGTTTGAAGTATTTTATCCACTATTATAAGTATCCCAGTAAACTATGCATGGATGGAAAGTTTCATAGAAGTTCTAAGTATCATTAGTAATACTGAATTTATCTCTCTTCTATCTATCATATATCTACATATCTATCTATCTACTATTATCTATCATTTATCTATTTATCATCTACCTATTGTCTATCTATCATCTATCTATCTATCTATCTATCATCTATCTATTGTCTATCTACCAATCATGTATATATAATCTATCTATTCCCATCTTCCTCAGGTGTAGTAGAGATGGGTGAAGCCAACGACAGCACCTTCAGCCAGTTCATCCTTGTAGGCTTCTCTGACCGGCCCCAGCTGGAGAGGGTCCTCTTCGCGGTCATCCTGCCCGCCTACCTCCTGACCCTGCTGGGCAACAGCACCATCATCCTGGTGTCGAGGCTGGACCCACACCTGCACACCCCCATGTACTTCTTCCTCACACACCTATCCTTCCTGGACCTCAGCTTCACCAGCAGCTCCATCCCGCAGCTGCTCTACAACCTCAGTGGGCGGGACAAGACCATCAGCTATGTGGGCTGTGCTCTGCAGCTGGTCCTGTTCCTGGGCCTGGGGGGTGTGGAGTGCTTGCTGCTGGCTGTCATGGCCTATGACCGCTTTGTGGCCGTCTGCAAGCCCCTGCACTATATGGTCATCATGAGCCCCAGACTGTGCCTGATTTTAGTGTCTCTTGCTTGGGGCTGTGGTGTGGCCAACTCTTTGATTATGTCCCCAATGACCCTGTGGTTACCTCGCTGTGGGTACCAAAGGGTAGACCACTTCCTCTATGAAATGCCAGCCCTCATCAGGATGGCCTGCGTCAATACGGCTGTCATTGAAGGCATTGCCTTCATCCTGGCAATAGGCATTGTGTTGTCCCCTCTGGTGTTCATCTTGGTTTCTTATATCTACATTGTGAGGGCCGTGTTGAGTATGCAGTCATCCTCAGGAAGACACAAGGTCTTCAACACCTGTGGCTCACACCTCACCGTGGTCTCGCTTTTCTATGGAAATATCATCTACATGTACATGCAGCCGGGAACCAGTTCCTCGAAAGACCAGGGCAAGTTCCTCACCCTCTTCTACAACATGGTCACCCCTCTCCTCAACCCTCTGATCTACACGCTCAGGAACAAGGAGGTGAAGGGGGCACTCAGGAGGCTGATTTGGGGGAATGTAAGTTTAAAGGAAAAATTATAATCGAAGAACTTGGAAACTCCCAAGATGTTAAAATCTTACAAAGTTTGTGACCTTTAACTATGTTCAATACCACTAGCATCTGTCTGAATTGAAGCAGAATTCACTACAGACTTTTGGCCCAACATGAGCACTATGAAGGAGTATGTGAGTTCTAATATTCTAAAACAGTATGTATCGATGCCAGGTCTGCTGACCACCCCGATGCTCAAATGCCAACATGTACTGCTGAGGAGGGCTAGGAATGAGGACCCGTGCCATGCTCTTCAGTCAGTCTGGGAGGGAAAGTAAGCAACAAACTGAGAGAAAGGGAATTTCCTTAACACAGGCTTTCTGAGGATTTGGTCTTCACTTCCCACCATATCTCATTCTGAGATGCATAAATCCTGGCAAGAGACTGTCAACACGGACAAGAACTTTCCCCCAACCTTTATTGTGCTCTGCCATAAGACCTTTCCTCATCGTGATGTGTCTATGATACTTTCATAACCACTTCCTCATTCAACAGCATTATGGAAGGAGCTTTGTTTCTTTTTAATTACAGTTAATTATTCATTTATTGGGGATGTACATGCTATAGCTCATGTGTGGAGGTCAGAAAACAACTTGAGTGGGAGCTGGATCTTTCCTTCAACCAGGTGGGTCCTGATGACTGAACTTAGGTCATCACAAATGGCCCCAAGCACTTTACTTGCTAAGCCATCTCACTGGCCCATGGAGGGACCTTTCTATTCTGGGAAGTGTTTCCAATGCAGGATCAAACATCCGGTCAAACCTGTAGTTACCGAATCTGTGAAATGGACCTGCTGCCTGTGTATGTGCTGATGACTATGAGTGTCAAGGATAAAGCTGCCATTCAATGATACATGGCAAACAAAGAGACATGCACAATGAGGGGATAAGCATGAGATATGGGAGGCTTGACAGGGACATCCGGGAGACAGCTTTGAGGTGGCATTTTATCTGTGTGATAAAAAGAAAGACCCTAGACATCTCTCCTGCACCAGGGAAGTTCAGGTTTCTTCATGTCAGAGTGAGCTTGGATGCTTTAAAAGATAGGGAAAATGGGAGAACCATGAGAGAGAGCAATTGCCAGTCAGGAGGGTCCTGTGTGCAGGGCTAACGAGGAGGATCTCTGAGTACAGACAAAAGAAAAATAAATTCAGTAATGTGCAACACAGTTTTCCAGAGCCATTCCTTCTGCTTGAGTGGATACAATGGATGCTACAGGTCAAAGGTGAAAGGACAGAGGTAACTTAGGAAGGGGAGAGGAAAGGGAGAGCCCAGGCCTATGAAAGGAATATGCTCAATATGCAGTATATACCCACGCAACATATAAGGCATAAAGAAAATGACATAAGAGATGTGAGCAAGCATTTGCATTTGTGGAGATTGTGCCTGGCTCTCTTGGCTGCTTCCTTTTCTGTAGAAATACTGTAGGAACTGGTCACTAGCTGAAGTGTGGGGAGATGCAGAATCATGGCATGGGGTATACTGTATTCTTTACAGAGAGTGAAAACTTCTGCTTTTGTTTATGGCTTTTATTTCTCTTTTGCTACTATCCTTGTCCTTTCATCATTTGGTGAGAAACACTCACAATGAAACTTTTCCACATGCTTTGCTGTAGTTGATTTTTTCTTTTTACTCTCTGCTCTTTGAGTGCCCACCACCCAGCTCCCAAATAAATACACTGAGACTTATTCTTACTTATAAATGCCTGGCCTTAGCTTGGCTTGTTTCTAGCCAGCTTTGCAAACTTAAATTATCCCATCTACCTTTTGCCTCTGGGCTTTTACCTTTCTTTATTCTGTATCTCTTCTTTCCATCTTACTCTATGGCTGGCTGTGTGGCGGGTGACTGGCCCCTGGTGTTTCTCTCCTTCTCCTTTTCCCACTCCTCCCTCTTCTCTTCCCCTCCTATTTATTCTCTCTGCCTGGCAGGCCTGCCTATTTCTCTCTCCTGCCTAGCTATTGGCCATTCAGCTCTTTGTTAGACCAATCAGGTGTTTTAGACAGGCAAAATAACACAGCTTTACAGAGTTAAACAAGTGCAACATAAAAGAATGCAACAAATCTTTGTATCATTAAGCAAATACTCCACAGCATAAACAATTGCAACACACCTTCAACTAATATTCCACAACACTTTGCAAATTTCTCTCTGGAGGTATGAACAATAAAGTTCATCTGGGCCTGAGATTTACAACTACATATGGCTGAACATAAAATATATATATTTACCATCTATAAAAAGGAGATTTCGTTAATAGTTTGCAAATGACAGATCAGGGGACTTAAATTCCTAGAGCAGTCAGATGTTTGTGATGAAGGTACATGCAGAAGCCAGGTACATAGCTCAGTTACTAGAGTGCTTCCCTAGCATGCCCAGACCTAGTGTGGTAACAAATGCCTTTCATTTTATCACCAGAGAGGTGGAGACAGGGGGTCAACATTAGCTATATAATGAGTTCAAGATCAGCACAGGATATCTGAGACCCTGCCTCAAATTTAAAAAGAGGGAAGAAGATCTATGTCAGCAGTAAAGAGCACTTACTGCTCTTTCAGAGGACCTGGGTTAGATTCCCAGCACCCATGTAATGGCTCACAATGATCTGTAAACGGAAGTCCCAGGAGATCTGATGTCCCTTTCTAGCTTCTGCAGGTGCGAAGCATGAAAGTGATATACGGACACATGTGCAGGCAAAATAGCCATACATATACACTTTTAAAAATATTGTTTAAAGGAACATACGTGTATAACTTTGGACACCATAATGGAGAAATGGACCAGAAGTATATCAGCTGATGCCAGTCCATGCTGCAAGACAGCAAGTTATATTTATATCTGGCTTAAAATAACCAAACCCATAAATATTTTATTTTGTTTGGTTTGGTGTTTATTTACTTATATGTTCATTTGTTTTGAGTCAAGGTTTCATGTAGCCCAGGCTTCAAACCTACTATGTAGCAGAGAATGGCCCTGAATTTCTGCTCTTCCCACTCTCACCTCCCAAGTGCTGAGATAACAGGTATATGTCACCAGGTCTAGATAAAAATGCATTATCTTTTAGTATTGCAAATAATAATTGTGAATTGTGAACATTTAGAAAAGAGGAACCTCAGCTCTTATGATGACTATTATAGTTCAGGAAGTGATATCATCTGGTGGTTCTGTACTGTGTTCTCACCTCCTCAGGAAAAATTTGTTTCTGTAAATAACATGTGTTTCTCATGATAGCTGGGCACTGGTGGTGCATGCCTTTAATCTCAGCATTAATTCTTGGAAGGCAGAGGCAGGTGGATCTCTGAATCTAAGGCCAGCCTGGTCTATAGACTGAGTTCCAGGACAGCCAGGGAACCTTTCTTGAAAAAATATTTTTTTTCATGAGATTATAAAGCTAGCAGGAGTGTTTAAAGCAGAAATAGAAGTGTTCAGCAGTTAAGGGCGCAGGCTGCTCTTCCAGAGGACCCGGGTTCAATTCCCAGCACCCACATGGCAGTTCATCCCAGAGGATCTGACACCCTCTTCTGGCCTCTTCAGGAACCAAACATGTACATGGTACATGAAAATACATGTAAACAAAATACCCATGCACATACAATAAAATAACAAACAAATAAAATACAATCAGGAAAAGTGATACAACCTACTAAAACATACCATACATTTACAAAAACGGGTGAAGTTGGTATTCAAGACAAACGGTGTTACAATTATTTTTATTGCCCCTGTAAACCAGCTATGTGTGGGAACTTTGTGTATAACTAACTGTTTTCCTGGATGAGACCATTCATGGCTTAGTACAGAAATGATGATACAGATGATACACATAAATAATACACCTTAGTTATTGGCTGGACTTGGAACTTTAATTTAAACACACAAGGGAAAGAATTAGTAGTAAAATTAGGAGAGAGTAGAAAATAAGAAAAGGGAGTGAAAAGATTTTCTAAGGCTAAACTTGCAGAGTGAAATTTGCATAAATCCAAACATCAAAAGCATGGTGGTAGCATTATGATTATAAGGTAGTAGATGAAGGGATCATTAGTTAATAAGGTAAAAACTTCAATGAATGTGGAAGAAGCCATAAGATCCAGGCCTAACGGGTCAGATATACCATAAATAACACTCCATATAAGAATGTTTAAGCCACAGAAAGATACAAGAAAAGGCTTGGCTGTTAAGTTGTACAAAATACTCATTTCATGGTTAATGAAGCACACTTTTCACTTGTTAATCTACAAATAAATAGCAATAAGGAATATACAGGAATAACAATAATAATAATTTTTCTTGAATCTACTATTGTCCGCCTAAAAAATTGTCATGAAAAATGTTTCATAGAAAAAAGTATCAATACTGAAAAATGGTTTAGTGTAATGTGTAAAGAGAGAACTAAAATTCTTACAATTTAACAATTTAAAATTTTTACAATTAACCCAGTAAATATCAAGGGCTATATTTGTACTGAAACTTTTTCTTAGAAATGTACTATTGTCTCCAGGTAAAAGGGTAACATTTCTATTCATAGATTAAAAATTATTTACCTATGCAAACTGGGAATGACTTTGGGATAATTTATTTCAAACATCCAGTTTTAAAAATGCTGTTATGATGTTGCGATTTACTGGGAAATAGTTCAAAATTCAGTACGCAGTCAACATTAAGCAGATTCATTTTTTTTCTCTTCTAATGAAAAACTATAACTCCTTTAGATTAACAGGACTGTTTTGGCAGCAGGAAAAGATTGCCCTTTGTCGTGATCTGATGTCCTCTCCAAGCTGGGGCACAGTGAACTGCTTTTGATTCCAATATCCAATGGACCTGTGACTTTCATAAACATGATTCTCCTACATCTGTGATCATGCTGAACATTTGAAGATGGTCTTCAGAGATATGCAACACAAGCCAAATCCTAGGTTGTATAATTCCTTGAAATACCATAGTTATGATGTTTCTAATATCTATATAGTGCAGCTTATTTCTTACATTTCTATTGCAGACAAACATGTTAATAGTATAATAGAATGAGAGTCTTTAACTTATCAGCTTCAATTGTGACTTAAAAATATGTTTTGGACATTTATTCTGAACTCTTAAATTCTACTGTGCAGAGCAAACAGGAATTCTAATAAAATGGCATCTCTTTTGCACATGATGTGTTTATTTAATTGTGGACAAGAGACCAGATTTTCCCAGAAGGATTCTGAAAGAATGCCTATGAGGTCCAATCTTCCACAGGCAGCCAGAGGATTTCAGACCTTAAAAGTCTTCCATAGATGCTAAAAATGGTATCTCTTTCCCACTTAAGTCGTTAATGTTAAGTGAGATTTATTTTCTGGGGGAAAAAGCAACTCTCTTACAAAATCAGAGTGGGCTAACAATTTCCAAAATGTGCTTGGAATCAAAGATTTTAGAAGCCAGGGTTTCTTCTTTGATACACAGATTAAATAGCTTGGTTCACTGGCTGTTAACATTGTCTTTAAAAGCTAGTCATGGAGGCATATTTGTGACTTTCTACCTATTATAATTGGGTGTCTTATCTTTCTACATATTTTTGGACAGGCTCACATTTCATTCTTTCCTAATAATCCATTTTTTAGAAGAAATCCTAGGAAAGTGAGATATATATCTCTAATATACAGTTGCTTATGCCGTAGTTAAAATTATGTTAGACTTAAATTTACGAAAGGACAGGAAGTCTTCACATTTGGTCATCTGGAGGAAAAGGTCATCACAGTCCTCACATTCAAAGGCTCAGCTTGGTGGAGGACAGAATCCTGGCTTGGTCCCAGCACACTCCCTCCCTCTCCTGGTAAAGGAGAACTGCAGATAGTGAACTACTGAAGTAAATCAGAATTCCCTGATGAATTTGCTGTTGATCTTGTGGAGATCCTGTAGCAGTGGTGTTCTTGCTGGCAAAGGTATGTCTTGGCATTGTTGTGAAAGTTCTACTTGTACATTCATACTCCTGAATGGAATCAACTCCTGGCTGACTGCATATTCCAGGCATCACTCTTAAAATGTCTGTAATGTCAAGGTACATGAATGCTGTCCTTTGATATTCTCGAGCATGTAACCTTTCTCACAAGGAGAAAGGGATTGGGGTTCTCCCAGTTTGGGAGGACCAGTTTGTCCACAAAATACGCAGTTTTTCAGCATATTTAGAATATTTTCTGATTTCAAAATTAATTATCTTATACCCAGAGTGATTTAGGAGCAAAATAAAACTGGGGGGGGTGTGGGTTAACCGAATTCTTTCTATAAAAAGCAACAACCATTTTCTACATTACTCTATTAATTTCTGCTTAATTTATTAATTACCGGGGTGAACGTGGTAATTTGATACATGTGTTCAGTGTGTCAGGGATAAACATCAGGCTAGCTGGCATCTTTTACATTGATTCCAAATGACCCTCACAAAGAGTCTCATCTAGTAAAGGAGGTGGTTGGGACAGGGATCCAATGGGAGTGAGGAGCTTGGGTATGTCCACTGCTCTAGGCTGTCTCAGCACACTTTGTCCTCCAAAAGGAAAATTACCATATCTGCAGCACACTGTACTTTCGGATGGCCTAAAGTTCCCCTGTCAGTAACCTGAGGAGAGGTTCAGTAACTAGGGCTGCTAGTTGAGTTTTGTCTGTAGAGGTGGAGAAACCTGACTAGGTAACTTCCAGCACATTGAAAAACTCGAAATTCTGCTCTTAATGTAATGAAGAGAAAAGAAAATGTATTTTTTCCAGTTTCACAGCATTTAAAAAAATTAACATATGTAAGAATTCAGTAGACACTAATATACACTAAAGATGAGAAACCAGGACAGGGCTGGTCTTGGTAGCCCAGTATCCCAGCATTCAGGAGGTGCAGGAAAGGATAGAAAGTTGAGAACACCCCTGGGCTACTGAGCAAGATGAAGTCCGCAGCCTGATTGCATAGTGAGACCTAGCCTCAAAAACCAATAACTAGGGTGTAACTTAGGGGCACAGTGCTTGCCTGGGCCAGGTGTTTGCTCCCAGTGACATGCGCTCACACACACACACACACACACACACACACACACACACACACACACACACTGGAAATCAGCATAGAACTCCACATTTTGGGCAGTGACTAGTACCAGGGTATGGATAACATCTGAAACCCAGGGCAGTTTGGCATTTTACTGGCTTGGGGAATATTGGGGAGATGTGGGTTAACTGAAGTCTCTATGTAAAAAGTAACATCCATTTTCTACATTGCTCTATTAATTTCTGCTTAATTTTCTTTCATAATTTGTATTTTGAGAATTTGAAAAATATTGCCCAGTTTTTCTGTTACTTTAAAGCAATCTCTTTGCTTTATGCAATAGATTTATATGTATAACATAGTAAAATGCTTAGTGTGGTGTCACATGATGTTTTCTTGCATTATGTAGTCTTCTTGTGGCCATACTACATCTTCTTAATTTTTGTATACCACAATGATCTCAGTGTTTCATTCATTTCCTGTGTAAATTCTGTGTTTCTATTTCCTAAGACTCTCCTGTCAATACCATTGTTCACATGGATAATAGAACCAAGTGAGATAATGCCATCACTGATAGAGACCCACGCTCTAGTCTCTCACCAGGAAGACTTTCAAAGAGGAATAGAAATTTGCTGAAATGAAACTGCTTATTTTATGATCATTTGAATCTCATTCTGTAATATCAAAAGGTTTGTTTTGATTTCCTCAGTTAAAACTTATATATATATATATATATATATAAAAAAAAAAAAAATATATAAACCTTGAAAGGAGAGAGGGACTGAAGACCATCCATGTAGAAATTATAAGGACAGAATCGGGAATCCTTTCTTGAAAATGAGTGTGTCTGCAGGCATTCATTGAAACAGCAAAGTCTTACATAAATACATATGATTTCAACAGGTTAAGTAAATTTAAAAACATTAAAAGAAACTAAAACAGACTCCCCCCCCCCAAAAGCCTGAAACACAGAAGAGAAGAGAGATTGCCCTAGAGTTATTCCAGAATAATTTATCCCATGATTGTCATTGGATTTCTCCCCAACAGGAATCCTCATCATTCCATGCCTTTTCCAGATTGTACCTGTTTTAATGGTTTGTTCTAAGCCATGGAGACAGGAAATCACAGCTGGGGAACAGACTTCATCTTGGTTGGTCTCTTCCAGTATGGCCAGATGGACACTCTCCTCTTCACAGTCATCACCATGCTCTTTGCAGTAGCTCTGATAGGCAACATCACACTGGTCCACCTCATCAGACTGGACCGAAGACTCCACACCCCCATGTACTTCCTCCTCAGCCAACTCTCCATCATCGACATGATGTACATCTCCACCACAGTGCCCAAGATGGCAGCTAACTTCCTGTCAGGCACCAAGACCATTTCCTTTCTGGGCTGTGAGATCCAAGCCTTTGTGTTTCTGAGCCTGGGTGGGTCTGAAGCCCTCCTGCTGGGCTTCATGTCCTATGACAGGTATATAGCCATCTGCCGGCCCCTGCACTATCCTGTGCTCATGAGCAGGAAGATCTGCTGCTCCATGGTCGCCTGTGCCTGGAGCAGCAGTTCTGTCAATGCTTTGGTGCACACTCTGTATGCATTTCAGCTTCCATTCTGTGGATCTCGGATTGTTAACCACTTTTTCTGTGAGGTTCCATCTCTCCTGCCCTTGGTGTGTGAAGACACATCCCAATATGAGCACACGATCCTCATGAGTGGCCTTGTCATTCTGCTACTACCCTTCCTGGCCATTCTGGCTTCCTATGCTCGGGTGTTGGTTGTTGTATTCCAGATGCGCTCAGGGAAAGGACAGAGTAGAGCCGTGTCCACCTGCTCCTCCCACCTCACTGTGGCCAGCCTGTTCTACGCCACTGGACTCTCCACCTACACCCAGCCACACTCCCTGAATTCTCCTGCAAGAGACAAAGTGGTGGCTGTGTTTTATTCAATTGTCACCCCTGTTCTGAATCCATTTATCTACAGCCTGCGTAACAAGGAAGTCATGGGGGCCCTGAGGAGACAGATGGGATGATGGATATTGGGACAGAAACTATGGCTTTGGGTCACCTTGTGGACTAACCTCGAAACTGGTCTTGAACACAACCTGGGAAGATGGCATGATTGACCTTCCCATGGAAGTTTATCAAACTTGTCTAACTCACTGAAGAAGAGCATGCAGCTGTCCACTCAGTGTCACGTTGAATTGATGGTTTGAATTTGAATATTGGTTATGAGGGAGATCAAGGGCTTTGTCCTTAGCTCTAGGACCTTTGGCTGCCTGTCAGCCTTGGTTGGCTTTCTGTGGAACTTTATCACCTTCTACCCTAACACAAGGTACTGTAGCTTCTCAGACTATGTGAGTCAGTATGAACCCTCTGCACACTCACCTACCTCTTGCTCTGGAAGCTTACTGCAGTTTTTGAGTATAGCTGTATGTGTGCAGACACTTTACATAAATGTGGAATATCTTATTGGTTTTCCTTTGCGGGTATAACTATTATATAAGTGTGAATGTCTGTTTTTATACTATGACATATTTTAGGGACAATTCTGAAAGAAATAGGGAAGGAGATAAGTTACTGTTTCCTTTGATGCTTGCGAGACTATTACCAGAGGAATAAGATTTCCAGGCTCCCCTAAGCTGTTTAATGATGTCACCCCTTTATTAATACCTTTCTCCAAAATTCACTAATGGCTTTGTAATGAGCATAATCAACGGATCTGTCTGTCAGCATGCACTCTGTTTGCCTCCACAAACACCTTATGTTGCTTTCCCAGCATCATGCTAGTTCATGAGAAGGACATTAGGACACACAGAGCCAGAACGCATCTCCTTTAGAAGTCCATAGACAATGTCTGTATTTTGTCCGTGGTTAATATACAATCAATGCTGAGAGCATTAATGCTATTTCGAGGAAATTTCCTGAATATCATTTTAAGAATTAGATTTTTTATACACAGTTTCCCTATGTAGTCCCAGATATCCTGCCACTCCTTTTGTGGACCAGAATGGCCTCAAATTCACAGAAACTCTCCTACCTCTGCCTCAAGTGCTGGGGTTAAAGGTGTGAGTCAGCGTGCATACCTTCCTTCCTTCCTTCCTCCCTCCCTCCCCTTCCCTTCCTTCCTTCCTTTCTTTTTCTGCAATCACTGGCTTTTGTTTTTATTTCAATTTGAAGTTACACATGCACATGGATGCTGGAAATGGAACCCAGGTCCCCTGGAAGAGCAGTCAGTGCTCTTAACTGTTGATCCATCTCTCCAGTGCCTCTTCATTTTTCAAATGTTCAAATCATTGTCATGTAGTCCAAGAATCAATAAATGGAAATGTCTATGCACCTATGCAGTCGTATGAGTAACATGACAATTAAGTCTCAGTGTTAAAACATATATGGACTAGAGAGGTGGCACAGCCATTAACAGCACTGGCTGGTCTTCTAGAGGACCTGAGTTCAGTTCCCAGCACCCATGTGAGGTAGTTCACAACTGTCTGTAATTTCAATTCCAGGGTGTTTGAGGCCTGCAGCCTCCAGGGGCACCAGCACTTACATATACATATCCACATCCATACTCACTCTTACATAATTAAAATAATAATTATAGATACATGATGTGAAATATTTTAGAGATTCATTATTGCTTCTTTGTAATAAATGCCAATAACTAGAGTGATAATTTTAATGATTCTTAGAAACACCTGTTTTGGGTTCTAATAAAAATGAATTGCATCCATGTGTGTCTCTCTTTTGTTATTTTATTTTCTTGTAGTTTAATGGAATCCATAGACTCACTCAAAATCAAAAGACTAAAGTCGATGAGTATCTCCAGTACTCTCCCTTCATGAACCCCCCTATCCTTGCGATCTGAAAGTGGTCTGTCCTTACAGATTCCTGCATCTGAATACTCAGTCTTCAGAGGCTAATTGAGGTTGTATTGTGTTCCCCAAAATATTGTGTGTTCCCCAAAATAAACTTATCTGGGGTCAGAGAACAGGACGGCCACAATATTAAACATGATGATAGGTGGTGGTGGCGCACGCCTTTAATTCCAGCACTTGGGAGGCAGAACCAGGTGGATCTCTGTGAGTTCAAGGCCACTTTGGAAACAGCTAGGCATGGTGACACACGCCTTTAATCTCAGGGAGTAACGGGCAGAAAGAGAAAGATTTTATATATATATATAAGGTGTGAAGACCAGAAACTAGAAGCATTTTGCTGGTTTAGCATTTGGCTGGTTAAGCTTTTAGGCTTTGGAGCAGCACAGTTCAGCTGAGATCCATTTGGATGAGGACTCAGAAGCTTGCAGTCTGAGGAAACAAGACCATCTGAGGAACTGGCGAGGTGAGGAAGCTGTGGCTTGTTCTGTGTCTCTGATCTTCCAGCATTCACCCCAATAACTGGCCTCGGGTTTGATTGTATTAATAAGAGCTATCAAGATTCCTGTTACAGGTAATAGTGTTTGGGAAGATTTGGAGCCTTTATAATCTGTAACCTGAGGGTGGACCCTGAGGTTGTGTGTCTTGACCCCTATGTCTTATTCTGTACTCTGCTTCCTGAGTACAGATGTGGTGTGACCAGCCAGCCTCCTGGCCAAACCACAATGACAATGCCCTCCTTGCTATGTCTTCCTCATCTTGATGGCTGTGTGTGTGTGTGTGTGTGTGTGTGTGTGTGTGGTGTGTGTGTGTGTGTGTGTGTGTGTGTGTGTGGTTTTTGTTTTTGTTAGTTTTTCAAGACAGGGTTTCTCTGTGTAGTTTTGGTGCCTGTCCTGGATCTCACTCTCTAGCCCAGGCTGGCCTTGAACTCACAGAAATCCGCCTGGCTCTGCCTCTCGAGTGCTGGGATTAAAGGCGTATGCACCACCGCCCGGCCTTGATGGCTTATTTTACTGGAACTGCACACCGAAGCACGTTTCTCCCTCCAGTTACTTTCTTCGGGATGTTTTATCACAGCACCAGGAAAAGAAACTAAGACGGAAATTGGTACCAAGTGGCAGAGTCGATGCTGGGAGAAACCTGAGCATGTGATTCTTAGGACTCTGGAACAGTCTTGTGGACTAGAATGGCGAGTTTAGTTCTTTGGGATAGAGAAGCACTAGTGTGCTGGAAGCAGAACTTAGTGTGCTATTCTAGTGGATGCTTGGAGACAAGACTACTGAGAGACGTGTGAGCAGTTCATGTCTAGCTTATGAGATTTCAGAAGAGAACAAGGACAGTACCAGGAACTAGGCCCCCAGCCATTCATGGGATATTTTGGCCAAGAATCTGGCTTCACTCAGCCCATGTCCCGAGAACTTGAGAGAGGTTAAATTTCTTTAAATTTATTCTTCCCTCATATAATACATCTTGACCACAGTTTTCCCTCCCTCCACTCCTCCCAGCTGCACCCCTGTGGTGATATATTGTGTACCCCAATAAAGCAGAGGACAGAGCCAGCCACTAAATTAGACATAGAGGTCAGGCAGTGGTGGCACACACCTTTAATCCTATCACTCAGGAGGCAGAGCTCCATCTGGATCTCTGTGAGTTCAAGGCCACATTGGGCTACATGAGAGAAACAGAACCAGGCAGTGGTGGCACACGCCTTTAATCCCAGGAAGCAATATGGCAGGACACAGGTATATAAGGTATATAAGACATGAGGAAACAGGAACTCGCTCTCTTGAGGCTGAGGATTTCATAGCTAGTGGCTGCCTCTGTCCTCTGAACCTCTGACAAGCTTTATTGGGGGTACACAATATATCACCACACAACCCCCAACTTCTCACCTTGCCCAGATCCACTCCTCCTCTGCATGCCTTCAGAAAAGACCAGGCCTGCAAGGGATATCAACCAAACATGACATAACAAGATACAATAAGACTAGGCACAAACCCTCATATCAAGGCCAGGCAAGGCAATGAAGTGGGAGGAAAAGGATCCCAAGGGCAGGTAAAAGAGTCAGAGACACCCCCACTCCCACTGTTAGGAGTTCTGCAAAAACCCCAAGCTAACAATCATAACATATATGCAGAAGACATAGCGCAGACCCATACAGGCTCCATGAATGCTACCTCAGTCTCTGTGAGCCCATGTAAGTTCTGCTTGGTTGATTCTGTAGGTCATAGTCTCCTGGTGTCTTTGACCCCTCTGGCTCCTACAGTTCTTTCTCCTCCTCTTTGATGGGCTTCTCTGAGCTCCAAGGGGAGGGACCGAATGGAGATCTCCAATTTGGGTTCTCTCTCTGCTTTATTTGGCTGTGGGGTCTCTGCCTCTGCTCCCATCAGCTACCAGAGGAAACCTCTCTGGTGACAATTGGACTAGGCACTAATCTATGAGTATAGCAGGATATCATTCGGGATTGTTTTGTTGGATTTTTTTCCTATCCTAGGTCTCTTGGCTGTCTGGCCTCCGGTTCCTGGCCATCCAGGCAAATTTGGTTTGGACCTAAGGTCATGGCATGGACCTAAGATTAAACCAGTGATTGGTTGGCCACCCCCACAAGTTCTGAGCTTCCATTACTCCAGGGCAACTTGCAGGCAGGACAGATTGTAGGCCGAAGGGTTTGTGACTAGGTTGGTGTCCCAGTCCCATCACTGGAAGTTACCTGGTTGCAGAAGAAGATGGCCAATTCAGGTTCTGTGTCCTCCATTCCTAGGAGTCCTCGCTAAGGGTCACCCTCATAGAATCCTGGGAGTTTCTACTGCACTGCTTCCACACTGCCCCTCAAGTGTCCCCCAGTCCCAATTGTCTCTCCCTGTACTCTCTCCCCCCATTACATCTCTCTAATCTGATCCCTCCTGTTCCCATCCCCACCCGCTCCAAGTTCACCCACTAAATTTATTCTAATTCACCTTCCCAGGGAGATCCATGCATTCCCCCCTTAGAGTCCTCCTTGTTACTTAGCCTTTCTGGGTCTGTGGGTTGTAGCATGATTATCATCTTTTCCTTAAACAGATAATACCCACTTGTCAGTGAGTACACACCATATTGTCTGGGTCCGGGTTAGAGTGAGGTTAAATTTAAAGACAATGGACTGACTGGTTTGGCAGAGGAAAGGTGTGAGAGCAAGCTTAAAGTTTAGATAGCATATACAAAGGGACGCCCCTGTAACTATTAAAGAGGTTAGAAACCATTGAAGAGCAGCTTGGTGTTTGACACAGGGACAATGGAAAAAGTATCTTGATGGCAAAACCATACCCATCAAAGGGTCCAGCTTGTAAAGAAGCAAATTTCCATGAAAAGAGAGAGCCTGAACTGAGTTCTTGCTCCTTGAAAGCAACTGCCTAGGAGATGTTTCTTCAGGGTCAGCACTGATGCATCTGTGGTCAGGTGGGAGCTGGCGCAGAGCAGCTCCATGTTTAGCTAGCAGCAGAACTTCGCAGAATTCTCCACATGGAACTGGATTTGAAAACATGAAAGATGAAAAATTGGAGTAGGGCATGGAAAGCAGCTGAGGTCAGGCACGTGTGTGGCATGGCCAAAGTCCCTGTATGAAGCCGTGAAGGTGAAACCTAGATGGAAGGGACACCCTAGAACTGTGAGACATCTGCTAAGGATACTGTGGACATAGTGAAGAACAAGCTAAACCAAACCGAAGCTGTGGGGGCTACCCAAGCCCGTGGAACTGAGAGGATTCCGAGCCCTAGATGTCAGACATGGAAGTGCAGGGTTAGGTGTTTGCCTTGCTGGGTTTTGATCTTGCTGTGGTCTGACCTTTCTCCTTTAGATGGGGGATGTGTATTATACACCATTATATATTGGAAGTATTTTATTTGGCTTTTTATTATTTTTATTTTCTAGGGGGCTATAATTACAAAATTGCCTTGCATCCATCTCAGAAGAGCATCTGGACTTTGGACATTTTGACAGCTTGGGAACTGTTAAGGACAACGAGGACTTTTGAAGCTGAACAAAAAATACACTTTGCATCAAGAGATGGCATTCCTTTGGAAACAGCTTTTATTCCCCCAAATGATTTTATTTTACTATAGTGATGTTGTTTATTGTCCCAATAACTTATTGTTTTGGTGGAGGTATCATTTCTTTAGTCGTATATGTGTGTGTCTGTGTGGGTGAATGTGAGCATGATGGGGAGGAGGGGTGTGGGACTGTGCACACACACACACACACACACACACACACACACACACACACACACGATAGAGGAAGGGATCTTGCCTCCTCTTCTATCACTCTTCACTTACTCCTTTGAGGCAGAGGCTCTCCCTGAACCTGGGGCTCATGTTTTCCCAGCTAGACTGGAGACCAGTAAGCCCCAGTGACCCCCCCCCCCCCCGTCTCTGCCCTACTAGGAGCTGGGGTTACAGGTGTGAGCGGGAGGCCCAGCTTGGTCCCTGGGTGCTGAGATGCCAACTTTGATCCTTATGCCTGTCTTGAACTCTGCTTGGCCACCTCACCAGTCTCGTGGTTTTGTTACGGAATACTTTCTTCTGTGGCATTGTAAAACCTCTTCTGCAATCCCTAGGGCTTTCCACATGGTGGGGTGTGGGAATCCTCCAGACCATGCTCAATGTTGTTTTCTGTTTCTATTTTTTTATTTTATTTATTCTATGTGTCTTTTACATCATGTAGCTTGACCTCATTCATTTCCTTCGAATCTGCCCTCCACCTCTGCACTCCCCTCCCCCAATAATACAAAACTTAAGAGAAAAAAGGAAAGAGAAAAAAAGATTAATTATTACTTTTCAAAAAGAGAAAAACTTTTAAAACATCTCGTCATGAAAATTGCAGTGTGACACCATGAGTCACGCCATGAACTCCTTTGTCCATCTTTACTTGAAAGTGTTCGTTGCAAAGAGTCATTGGTCTGGTTTGAGGCCTCTGGTTTCTACTGCCCTATGCATGCTGGGCGTTTGCTTGGGCTCCTTCTGGATATCCCGTTGTTGCCCTGTGTTATGGAGATCCTACATCTTTGGGTCTGCAGGTCAGGTTCCTTCTGGTGCTCCAGCGATCATGGATGGGGTGGATGATGGGGTGAACCACGTTATATTCTTGGGTCTGGGCCTGGGCAGCTGTGTTCTCATCAACAGAGTGACCTCTCATGTGTTGCAGCTGGTCATGGGTTCAGCTCCCTCACCATCTCAGCCCACTCCCTTCCTCTCTTCAGATATGCCTTCTGTCCACAGGACCTGAACCGTTCTGACTCTCGTCTCTCCCATGAACCACCATACCCCTGCTCACACCAATAGTGTCCCCTCTGGCCGGTACTGCAAGGTACCAGGTGGGCCTGTGCTTTCCCCCGCCCCGCCCCCTGCCCCCTGAACCCAGAGTGGACAGCCCCAGATCCGTTTGTAGGCCTCCTTGTCCCCCTCAGGTTGCCCTGATGTTATGCTGGGCCATGCTACCTCATCACAAAGAGATCACCATAGTGCCCAACCGCCTAGCACCAAAGGCTTCTGGTTGGTGAGTTCGGTTGCATGGGGCAGGGTGGGAGGTTCTCTGGACTCCAGTCAGGGGCCAGGGCTTAGCCCATCCTGTGGCTGGCTGGGTCCCAACCAGCCTGGCCGCATGGCACACGGGGAGGAGGATTTCTCCCATTTTCTGTTTCTTAAGATGAGATCCAATCTATGTATTTGTTTTTCACATTGTAGAAATATCCTCAGCATAGAACCCCTACCCAAACTCTGGGTTAGCATTCACTGAAAACTGGATGATTCTTGCCATAGACATCTTTATAAAGTATTGTACAGAAAATGGAGAGAAAAATGGTCCAAAATAATTAATAGCATATGTCATAGTGAAGGACAGGAGATTAAAATCATGTGTATTGGCTAGGACTATAGAAGCCAGCTGCCTATGAGGCAGGCTGAACCCATATCAGCTTCCTCTGGATCTGAGCTCCAGTCACCACTCTGCCCAAGCCTCTGCCCCTTTCTCCTTTTCCACCTGAGCAGAAGGGTCACTGATGTCATTTCAGTGTGCCAGGAGATCCGTTCTACTCAGTCTCACTGCGGTTCCCCTGAATAAACTTTGTCGCAAAAGGAAGAGATTAGGTGGGTACTTGGCCACAATCTAACTTCTTCTCCATGGAGTCCAACAACGTTTTAGCACATTTGAATGTACCTGGGAGTTTCAGAAGTGAGTCTCCTTCAGTCACCAAGATGGTTTTCAGGGGCCAATGTTATAATATTGGGAACATACCAAAGCCTGGAGTATTCAACCCCTTGGAATAACTTATTGTTACTTTGTGTTGTTTTCCAAAGATCTGTGTATTTCAGTTTGTTACTTACAAGCAGTTGTGTGTACCTCACATGGACATCAAAGCCAGAAAGGTTTTTTACACTTTCAATTGTAACTGTTTCTATTTTGAGCATTAATTATGAATGCTATTTTAAAGGTTTTCCTGAAAGGAAATGCAGACACCAGCTCTAATGAAGCACATCTTTCGTACACAGTGTGTTTAATTGTGGACGAGAGACTAGTTTTCCCAGAAGGGCTGAGACGGAAACCCTGTGAGTTCCAACCTTCATTAGGTAGTCAGACCATTGGAGACATTCAAAGCACTTGAGAGGATGAGAAAAAGGACAGTGCTTTGTTCAAGTTCCACTTTCCACTGAAGTCTTTCATGCTCATTTAGTTAGGGCAAATGCAATGTTTTCCAACTCCATCGAGTGGCCATAGTTCCTAAAATATGGTTGAGATTGGGGGCTGTAGGATGTTAGCCTTTCCTCTTCAGAGGACTCAGCTCTGGGGGATTCATCACTTTCCTTTCCTGTGTCTCTTCGGTAAAAATGATCACATACATCATCATTTCATGTAGAAGTTCATTTAGGAAGACACAGCTGTGCTCTCTAGAGCCCATCTCTCAGGCAAACTGTCAGGAAGCTCTTCTGTGTCTGCCTTTGCAGGCCTGAGTCCCTGTAACTGTCCGAGAGAAAAGGTTTATACACAACCAAGTGGTTATATATGCCATAGCTGACTTATTATTGAATTAGTTATGCTAGGAAATGACAGACAACCCATACATCTAGACATCTGAGGGAAAAGAAAAGCCCATCATTACTTCCCATGTTCAAGGCTCAGGTGGGTGGAGTCCAGAAGGTTGGTTCACAGTGGGTTTCTTCAGCTGTCAATGAACTGGACGGCCAGTGAAGTACTGAAGTGAACAGAACTGACTGGGAATCATTGAGAAGACACAAACCAGGCCCGCCCTGCTGGCTCAGGTATGTCCGACAGGCATTGCCCTGTGCGGAGTGCTGCATCCTTTTCTCGGAGGCTCAAGTTCTGATTTCAATGTATTCCAGGCTAGGAGCTTTTCCAGGTATTGCTTTAAAAATATCTGTCAGGCCGGGTGGTGGTGGCGCATACCTTTAATCCCAGCACTCGGGAGGCAGAGGCAGGCGGATCTCTGTGAGTTCGAGGCCAGCCTGGACTACCAAGTGAGTTCCAGGAAAAGGTGCAAAGCTACACAGAGAAACTCTGTCTCAAAAACCAAAAAAAAAAAAAAAAATCTGTGTTATTGAGATGTTCATGGAGTTATTTAGTGTTCTGAAGAGTGTAACCATCTCATAGTTTTAAGGATAAGGGCTGCAGTTCAGTGTCCCAGAATGGTAGCACAGGTATGGTAGTCCAGTGAATTTTCCACCTGAGGGAACAGGACCTGGCAGAGTCCCATTCTTTCTCAGGGGAAGAAAGCACATCTCTTCCTTGTTTTGACCTCAGGTTTTAAAACCACTGTTATCATATAATTACATTCTAAAATATTTCTGATATGTGGGAGATTCTATTATGTTTTAAAAATATTTTCAAAATAGAAAAAAAAGATTTTAGTTTACTTCATAGAATAAATATTTGTATTTATTTGTATGTTGCATGGTATATTTCATTCTTCTCTTGATTTTTATTGACTTTCCTAGTGAGGAAATAGTTATTTCCATATCCCTGGTTCTAGTTCCATGCATTTGTCCAGGTCCTGGAGCCTTAGAGAGTTACTTGACATGGTTAAACCATTCCGTGGTACAATGCCTGACTAATCAGTATTCAGAATTCATATTAAACACACGGTCCAGTGTGAACGGTGAGGCTGGGAGGAGAGGCGGCTCTGTAATGGAGACACTTCCAACCTGCTGCTCATTTTGTTGATAGTAAGCTCCTTGCTGAGTCTATGATGGTCAGGAAAAATACCAAATCACCTCCTCTCTCTGTGTGTGAGAAGCTCTGGGATTGGCTGCCAGTGCAGTTTAAGTGGGCAGGACTATATGTAGCTGAACACATGCTGCAGGTCTTGGCTGTGACCTCACAGGTGGAATGGCATCACCACCATTGACAAGGGGGCCAGGACACTACAATGTGTTTAACACGGTGGTGGATGTGATGTCAGATGCTACTTCTCAGTGTTTTTTGAATGACTTGTGATTTTAATTTTCTGAGATACAGTGTGTTAACTTGATGCCTGTTAGATTGCAGGTGGATGACTTATTCTATGTTGATTTCAAATGACCCATGTAGAACTAGAGATTTAGTTCAGCGGGAACAATGTACGCCTAGCCTGCAGCAAGCCTTGGGTTTGATCTACAGGATTTCACAATGTGGGTGTGATGGTACACACTTGTAAAATCCTAGCCCGTGGGAGGCAGAGGCAGGAGGATAACAAGTTTGTGGTTTTATGTTTGGATACACAGTGTTCCAAAACCAGCATGAATTACACAAAATTGTGTCAAAAAGTTCAAATGACCCTTTACTGGGCTTCTCACCTGGTGAAGGAGGTGATTGTGACACAGATCCATCAGGAGTGAAGAGCTTAGGGGACGCCTGCTGCCCTGGGCTTCTCAGGACACTCTGTCCTACACAAGAGAAATAGCTGCTTCTGAAACATGTCAGACTGGGGATGGCCTGCAGCTCAAGCCATCAGCATCTGGAAGGGAAGTTACAGGATCGCTGCTGCTGCTGCCGCTGCCGCCACTACAGCTTACAGTGAAGATGTTTGTTTTCAGAGGTGGAGAAACCTGACTAGGTGATTTCCAACACACTGAAAAAATGCTGCCCTCATTTGTGGTCAAAGGACGAAAATGGCAATTGGGACTTTTTCAGCTCCAAAGACTTTAGAACAGCAGTTCTCAACCTGTGGGTTGTGAGCCCCAAAGACCTCTGGAAAACACAGATATTTACATGAAGATTCATAACAGTAGCAACATTACAGTTCTGAAGTAGCAACAAAATAATTCCATGGTTGGGGGTCACCACAACGTGAGGAACTGTATAAAAGGATGGAAGCATTAGGAAGGTTGAGAACCACTGCTTTAGAACACATAAGGGCTCGTGGGCTCTGAGTGTGACAAACACTTCTGGTGATCCAAGGTCAGAGCATACGTGGGCATGGTGGTGCAGGCCTCTGATCTCAGCACTCAGAAAGTGCAGGCAAGAGGATTACTGGTGCAACGTAAGTGTGGGCTCAAAATCCAGGTCCAATCCAGCCTAGTTTCAGGGCAAAGCTCTATGTCAGAAAAACAAGGTCTGATGCTGCAAAGTGGTACAGCACTTGCCTAGCCTGTCCAGCACTCTGGGTTAGAGCCCTAATGACACAGAGAGAGAGACAGACAGACAGAGACAGACAGAGAGAGAGAGAGAGAGAGAGAGAGAGAGAGAGAGAGAAACCAACACTCTTAGCAGTGACAGACATCGTGATCTTGACAACACCTGATACCCAGGATTGACTCTCAGACATTGAGAGCAATGGAAGAATTTTATCACTATAAATATAGGAGCAATGTGAAAGCCATGGATAGATAGTTCAGCATTTCTTCTCAGTGAGAAGAATGGGGGAGGGGATGCATGGGGTAATTCCACAATCAAAGAAGACACACACACACACAGAGACTGGAGAGTGTCTCTGAGCTTCTCTAGGGATTGCTATTATTATTTCACATTTGCATTCATGTAGCATATTTTACTGCATCATGAGCAACAGGCATTATACTTGTGCACATGTGTCTAGGTTTTACAAGAAAACCTGTCACCAGTGCTCAGAGCTGTGAGCAGGTAACATCAGCTCATGAATGATGAAGCTTCTTTTTAATGTCATGTGCAGTGTTCCAGATTGTTCTCAGAAAGCAACCGCATTTGACCCCTTTGTATCACAGAGTCATTTTGTTCTTAGAATTACAGACTCAGGAAATTTTGCTACGTGCTTATTAGAAATGTGAATCCCTAAGATATTAAATGATAAAAGCTAAGCTAAGTAACCCATGTGCACTAAGAAAAAGTATCCCAGTAGACAACTGACAATGCTCCCTAACCCCTCAGCTCTCCTTCCACCTCTCTACCCACTCCCACTGCCCTACCCACCCAACTTCATGTTCTTTCTATTAAAATAAAATCAAATCCAAACAAAACACAAAAAACGGCAGAGTCCAACTTGTGTTGGCCAACAACCCCTAAGCATCTGTGCTTTCTATAATAGCTTGGCACTATTCTATGACATCATAATGCAATGGTCTATTTTTCATAGTGTGTGTATTTCAAGATGAAATTCTCCCACAGCTGTATTACTCTTTTGTATCTCTTCCATAAAATCTTACACCAAATTTTCTTTGTTACCCTCTTGCCAACACTTTTTGCATCCTTTTGGCTTGCTTTTTCTTTCTCAGTTTTTATGAGTTTTTTTTTTTTTTCTTTTTAGCTGAGGATCAAACCCAGGGCCTTGTGCTTGCTAGGTAAGCGCTCTACCACTGAGCTAAATCCCCAACCCATGAGTTTTTATACCATGCTTTGAAATATGTAACCTTGAAAGTTGACAACAAACCATCCGCTGTCATAGTCTGTCTATGTTAGTTCTAAGAAGTATTGTCTAGTGAATGTAATACATAAGCTGTTCTTATTATAACCATATTAAAATAGAGCCTGCATACCATTAGGTATGTGAGGAGTCTTAGGCTACTGCAAATGGGAAAAACATGATAAAACTCTGCTACTTTAATAATTCTAACTCATATAGTCAGTCTGCTTAATGTTTGCAAGGTTTTTTTTTTCCACTTTTCTATTTTCAAAACAGTAAAACATTTCAGTATCATTGTAATAACTCCATTGTCTTTGTGTTTCAAGAATGATGGCTCTCTGTGTTCAGATAATCAAGGTCAAATAAAAGCCAAGAAACATGAAACTATTTCCGACCATTGCACCAGGTGTTCAGAACCAGCATTTAGCACAGCATCAATCCTCCCCTGCAAACACGGAGAAGCCAGGCTTTGCGGCAGCCCGAGCAACAATTTCAATTCCACAGTTTTGATTTAACAATCTGTGCACAGTACCTCAAAGAATAAAAAAGTACTAAGTCAAATTCCATCAAATTATTTTTATTTTACTTTATGTTATTTTCTGTGCATGGGTGCTTGGCTTGTATGTATGTCTGTGTGCCACTTGTATACCTAGTACTCATGGAGGCCAGAAGAGAGTATTAGATTGCCCTGGAACAAGAGTTACAGACAGTTGTGGGCTGTTGTGTGTCCTGGGTCTTGAACTTGTGTCCTCTGAAGGAGCAGCCAGTGCTCTTATCTGCTAAGCCATCTCTCCAGCTCTGACTCATTGATTTTTTTACATCATTGTCCCTTTTTCTCCAGGTTCAGTTTACATGAATAAGTTAATTCTAATTCATAAGGATTGCAAACGTCTATGCAGATGCTACAAAAACCTTACTTCCTACTTATAATCAAAACTAAAATGTGGAATAAAGAATCATTAATTTACACTGTATTTGATCAACTCTGCCATACTAAATTAGTCACAAATGTGAGAGAATGTTTTCACTGCCAAAAACCCAAATTCCGACCCCCTCAACATAAAGAATCAACTGAGAGGAACACAGTTTTTGTAAGCAAAGTAGATAAACAAATTAATTAGTTGTTTGCATTTTAATTTTGCAATCCTGAAAACGCTTTGTTTCCATTTCCTCTTTGTATTTACAAAGACCTTGTGAGGGAAGAGTTTGCAGACTTCAAACGTGAGACGTGACCAGGAGCAGGGAAGGGGACCCCCTGACTCAGTGCCTGCCTTCTGCATTCTTCACCATATGAAAGCTTGATAGACGGGATGGAAGAGAGATTGCCCTAGAGCTATTCCAGAAAAGCCTGCCTTGTGTAATGACTGCCATTTACTCTCTCCCCAAAGGCAGCCCTCATCATTCCAGGCCTTTTCCAGATTGTACCTGTTTTGATGGTTTGGTCTAAGCCATGGAGACAGGAAATCACAGCTCGGGGACAGACTTCATCTTGGTTGGTCTCTTCCAGTATGGCCAGATGGACACTCTCCTCTTCACAGTCATCACCATGCTCTTTGCAGTAGCTCTGATAGGCAACATCACACTGGTCCACCTCATCAGACTGGACCGAAGACTCCATACCCCCATGTACTTCCTCCTCAGCCAACTCTCCATCATCGACATGATGTACATCTCCACCACAGTGCCCAAGATGGCAGCTAACTTCCTGTCAGGCACCAAGACCATTTCCTTTCTGGGCTGTGAGATCCAAGCCTTTGTGTTTCTGAGCCTGGGTGGGTCTGAAGCCCTCCTGCTGGGTTTCATGTCCTATGACAGGTATATAGCCATCTGCCGGCCCCTGCACTATCCTGTGCTCATGAGCAGGAAGATCTGCTGCTCCATGGTTGCCTGTGCCTGGAGCAGCAGTTCTGTCAATGCTTTGGTGCACACACTGTATGCATTTCAGCTTCCATTCTGTGGATCTCGGATTGTTAACCACTTTTTCTGTGAGGTTCCATCTCTCCTGCCCTTGGTGTGTGAAGACACATCCCAATATGAGCACACAATCCTCATGAGTGGCCTTGTCATTCTGCTACTACCCTTCCTGGCCATTCTGGCTTCCTATGCTCGGGTGTTGGTTGTTGTATTCCAGATGCGCTCAGGGAAAGGACAGAGTAGAGCCGTGTCCACCTGCTCCTCCCACCTCACTGTGGCCAGCCTGTTCTATGCCACCACTCTTTCCACCTACACCCAGCCACACTCCCTGCATTCTCCTGCAAGGGACAAGGTGGTGGCTGTGTTTTACTCAATTGTCACCCCTGTTCTGAACCCATTTATCTACAGCCTGCGTAACAAGGAAGTCATGGGGGCCCTGAGGAGACAGATGGGATGATGGATATTGGTGCAAAAGATGTGGTTTTGCAATGCCTGGTGGACTGAAGATTCCATTTAAAACTGGTCATGAAAACAATCTGGGTGATTGCAAAGATTGGTCTTCTGTAAAAGTACCAGAGAGATTGTGTTCTCATCAAGCTTGTATAGCTAATGAAGCCACAGCACCGAATTTGGTCCTCTCAGTGGTACCATGGTACTGATGTTTCAAACGATCCTTTCCAGTATCCTGAAATACAATCCATAGGAAATAGACTCTACCTAAACATTCAACATAACAATAATTTATAGAGTGTCTAAGGTTGATAAAGAGAAAATCCTAGCACCTCCTCACACTCCACTACTCTCTCCTCCATCAGTGGACTTTTTATGTAAATATTTCACCTAGGGCCTCCAGCAAAGAATCAGACCAACAATATGTGGGCAGAAATAAAAATAGAGGTTAATTCTGTTATTAAGAGGGAATTAGTTCAAAAGCACTAAGCCATGAGGAATGTGACCCTACCTAGGACAGGTACATAGCAGAGCCTCTCCAACACTTGTAAATATAGCAGTTTTGATGATAGAAGAGTTAGAGGCTTCCTTTTTTTCCACCATGATGGCCATTCTGTTCCTATTCTCAGCCTTGTGCGGTGTGGAAAGAAGGGACAAGATTTACAAGGAATACCAAAGAGAAGATAGTATCAGACAAAAACTCCTGAAGATATAAGGATATACTGGAAAGACCCTTAACGAGGGCAGGAATGAAGCCAGAGGTGGCCAGCTCACAGAACCCGGTGGCTACTCTCTCCTTTCAAGCCAGAGGAGATGTGAATCACTGAGAACGCTCAGTTGCAGAAACCTCTAAAGACTCCCGGGCCTGAGCCCTCTACTGGATTTCCAGCACAACCTGTGTCCTCATATTTAATTCAGCTCCCAGTGCCCGTGTTGGGTGGCTCACAGCTACTAGTAACTTTTAATTCCAGGGGAATCTTACACCCTCTGCTGGCCTCCTGTGGTACTGCATTCACATGCACACTCGCTTTGTACTATTATTTTGCCTAATTCTGACTGTAATGAATCTGATATTTAACGAGATTTAGAGGATCATTTTTTTATCTGGGGATTAATCAGAGATGTGTCTATCCAAGTTCTGACTCTTTACATCATATTCCTGCAACTGAAGGAAAAAAAAAAAACCCTACTGTATTAAAGACCAGAAAAATTAGACTATTAATCCTCAGCTTTCAAAAAGACACATTGGTAGATGACTGTTACTTTGGGGACTTAAGATTCCCCATTATTAAGTCTGGAATTCACAGAGATTTTAAGACGGGCCATAGGAATTAGAAATTGGGAAAGGAATTCCAACTGGGAGTAGCGATGGGCTGATTCCAGGGTCTTGAGGCAGGCGAAGAACTCATCTTCCAGGAAGAAGTCTATATCCATACAAGTCAGTCTTAAATTTTTAAATTTACTATTACTGTTGTGTGCATAATGTGTATGTGTGAACACAGGTGTGCACATGCCACAGAGCACCAGTGGAGATCGAAGACAGCTTTAGACATTAGTTCTGGGTTCTGGGAAACTGGGCTCAGGTTCCCACAGCAAGCTCCCCTGCTGGGTGGTCTCTCTGGTCCTGGCCTGGCTACTGTGTCATCCCTTCCCTGTAAGAGGCTCTGTTCTGTGAGCACAGCTGAAATAGACCGGAAATGCCCTTCTCTCAACCTTTGTGCAGAACTACAAATAAAGTATTTTCTATTTTCTCTATATTTTCTGTCACTTCCTCTTTGTGCCAGTGAGCATTTGAACCAGGTGCCAGGCCTGAGGACCAGAGCAATTGATCACAGGTCTGCCCCTTGAAGATACTGGTCATTTTGGTGCCCAGATCCCACAGTCTAAAGAAATCGGACCACATCCTCCTGCAGGGCTCCTTCTGGAAGCTAGAGTTAAGAAGCTGTTCTGAGTTGTGGTTTTACACCTCTAATTTATGGGTCTCCCAGAACCTGGCTCTTCCATTCTCTGTCACATACGCTCTCCCAGACTAAGTCATGTGATGTGAAACTCCCATGAGCTCCTGAAAAATTACAAAGTCGGATTATTTCCTTTGCTCAGGCAATGTGTCTGAAGGCTCGCTTCTCTATCCCTTCCCCACCCTCACGGTGGCCTTATCTCTCTGTCTCACTCTTATTTCAAGCTGTCCCTCTTAATGGAGCTCCCCTCTGGAAGAGAAGCCCCTCTTTCCTTTCTGGGTCCTGTTATGCTGTCTCTGATCAAATTATACTGTTCTTTTTTCAGTGTTGTCCTACCTCAAGACCTCACCACAGTCACCGGGCCCTTTCTTCTAATGACTTCATTCTTGAAGAGTCATCGTGTGTCAGCTCCTTTCCCAGAGTAACTGCTGCTGCCTGGTTCTTTCATTTGACACGGAATTCTGGTTATAAATTCACACAACATTTTGTTTGCAGATAAGAGCGGCAACTAGTTTTTCCCCCCTTGGGAGAAATGTCTATTATCACAATGCTCATATAAAATTCTGTCAGTGGCCGGGCGTTGGTGGCACACCTTTAATCCCAGCACTTGGGAGGCAAAGCCAGGCAGATCTCTGTGAGTTCAAGGCCAGCTTGGTCTACAGAGAGAGATTCAGGACAGGTTCCAAAGCTACACAGAGAAACCCTGTCTCGGAAAAAAATAAAATAAAAATAAAAAATGCTGTCAGTATAGGACAATGTAGTTTTCAATTTAAAATTCACAGAGAACTGTTAGAGTTATATTAAATGTATCTTATTGCTAGGGTAGGCAATGATTCAGGAAATTGGGAAGGGGGGCAGATTCCCAAAGAGACAATTTAAAAGTTTCAAACATTAACCTTGGCACACAAACTTTAAATTGCTTCTTACTGATTAGTTAAAAATAAATAGGGGTCAGGAAGATGGCTCAGCATGTAAACACACCTGCTGTTAAGCCCAGTGACCTGAGTTCAATAGCCAGGACCCCATGGGAGAAGACAACTGTCTCCGATACCCCATCCTCTGACCTCCTCCTGCGAGCTTGGAATGCACATTCTGTTCTTGATTATGTTGGTTCTGGGCCCATGGAAAGGCAGACCTCCCTGTAACCGGAATACGCAACAGAAACAGCTCACCTCATAAAGGGTGGGAAACAGAGTAAGGATCTAGGGATCAGGTACAACCATCAAAGACATCCCTCCCCCCCCACCCCACCACTGATGCACTTCCTCTAACCAAGCTCTACCCTCCACAATTTCTACCAGTTCCAAGAAGGTTTCATCTTCCACATTTCCACCAGTTCTTAAGAGTCGACTCAAAAATGAATCCATTCTTGGATTAAACCATCAATCAGTCAGAGCCTTTGCAGGAGACACACCAGAGGTTCACTTCACTCATCTCAGCATGTTTCAGAACAACCAAGTTGATAAGCTTGACCATCAGGCTGTCACAGATGCTCTTGTTCTATCTGGGTCGATATAGCAAAAGTTCCCCATAATACCACCCGGCTTTAAAACTGCTTGACCACAGAGAAGAAAATATTCTTCTATATATTTCCTTTATAGAGATAGCCAGGTGATTTTTAAAAATAGTCTTAACATCTTCTTTAATTAACCAATTAATTTTACATCCTGGCCATAGTTTCCTGTGGTGATATTGTGTTCCCCAAAATATTGTGCACCCTAATAAATATATCTAAGGTCAGAGAACAGAACAGCCACTAGATACAGAGGCCAGAAAATGGTGGCACACATGCCTTTAATCCTAGCATTCTGAAGGCAGAGATCTATCCAGATCTCTGTGGGTTCAAAGTCACAACTGGAAACAGCCAGGCATGGTGATTCATGCCTTTAATCCCAGGAAGTGATGGCAGAAAGCAGAAAGGTATATAAGGCAGGCATGAAAACCAGGAACTAGAATCTGTTAAGCTTTTAGGCTTTTGAGCAGCAGTTCACCTGAGATCCATTTGGATGAGGACACAGAGGCATCCAGTTTGAGCAATAGGACCATCTGAGGAATTGGCGAGGTGAGGTGGCTGTGGCTTGTTCTGCTTCTCTGATCTTTCAGCGTTCACCCCAATACCTGGCTCTGGGTTTGTTTTTATTAATAAGACCTTTTAAGATTTGTGCAACATCTGGCGCCCAACTTTTGTGGTACGAATTCACAAAAAAGCTACTTGCCTGTGGCCTTGCGGACCCCAGCTTAGGCCCAAGCTACAATTGCCAGTTGTGGTGGTGCACACTGGTAGGATTTGCTGAAGAAGGCAGAGGCAGGAGGACCCCGAGTTTGAGGTTGGCCTAGGAGCCTTGCTGAGGAGAAGCTGCAGCCAGGGCCAAACGTGGCCACAAACGGTGGGACCATGGAGGCAGCGGCTACTGCTCAGAGTTGCTGGTTCTTTATCATGTTTGTAACTGCAATGATGCTGCTACCTGGGATGAAGGGTGTATTGCTGCTTGTTCAGAGAATAATTGCCAGGACCATCGTGTTACAAGAAAGCACTGGCAAAGGTTAGTTTGGAAAAGTTTGGCAAGACAAATGGTGGGGAGAAATTGCTGTGAAGAGTTTCTCTTCTAGGGAAGAATGTTCATTGGTTCCGAGAGACAGACATTTATCAGACTGTGATTGCTCCAAACCAGAGAGGAAACACAAACACACACACACACACACACACACACACACAAAAAAAAAAAAAAAAAAAAAAAAAAAAAAAAAAAAAACCCTGCAGGGAACAATGACCATGCCTAACAGCAACTTTGAAATCTTCAAAAGGATGATGGGACCCCACCACGATGATTCCACATGGACTATGATAAAGCCATTAAGCTCCTTAACACCACCATGGAAAGATCAACTTTGGACTATAAACTACTCAGGACACTTTTGAGATGGCTAGCTGAGATGATCCAGCCTGACAGACTACTAGAACAAGGACTTATGACAAGCCCTGTACTTTCCCATTATGCAGAGACTGGACAAATGGTACAGGACTTGACAATTAACCCAAAAATTTTCTTTTCAGGATCCCCTAAAGATACCTTCACCCCCAGAAAGCAGGAAGTAATTTTAAGAAAAATGAGGCCCACATTCCCAAGAGGTGGGGTGGGTGTTTTTTTGGTCATTCAATGGCTTATGAGTAATTGTTATTGTTTATAATGGTTAGTTACAATTTGCTAATTGTTAATAGTAAAAAAAAATGCTAAACAAAGGAGATTAGATACAGGGTTCTTGTTTTAAAAAAAGAAAAAGAAAAAAGAAGTATAGAAAAGGGTAGATCATTGAATCTACTCTGAAAAAAGGGAAGATATAGAAATGATAAGATAAAAGGTATATTTTTGGATGTACTCAAAAAAAAAAAAAGAGAGAATATGGATATAAGATTTAAATAGGATAAGTAATGAATTTTTTTTTTTGAGTTGAGGATCAAACCCAGGGCCTTGTGCTTGCTAGGCAAGCACTCTACCACTGAGCTAAATCCCCAACCCAGTAATGAAATTTTTTATCTCAATTTGTCAAATGTTAATGGACTGGACATTGTTAATATATTATAATGGAGTTTTTTGTCTGAATCTGTCAAATGTTAATGGACTAGATATTGTTAATGTAATTCTTGACTGTATATATTGTATATACTTATTGGATATAGTTTTTCCTGTATTAGTTATAAGCTTTTTAAATTTTAGACAAAAAAAGGGGGAAATGTAGTGACATCATGTTCCCCAAAATATTGTGCACCCTAATAAACTTATCTGGGGTCAGAGAACAGAACAGCCACTAGATACAGAGGCCAGAAAATGGTGGCACTCACGCCTTTAATCCTAGCATCCCTCCTCTCCTCCCACTTCCTCCCCCCACAGCCCCCTTCTGTCCCCACCCCCAGTCAACTTCTCTGCTTCTGTTCAGGAAAGGGCAGACCTCCCATGGATATCAACAAAACATGGCATATCAAGTCACAGTAAGACTAAGCACCTCCCCGTGTTTTAAGGCTGGGCAAGGCAACCAATGTGAGGAGTATAGTCCTGGAAGTCAGCAAAAGAGTCAGAGACAGCCCCTGCTCCACTGTCGGGAGTCCCATAAGAACAAGCTACACAACTGTAACATATATGCAGAGAGCCTAGGTCAGTCCCATGCAGGTTCCCTGGTTGTTAATTCAATCTCTATGAGGCCCTATGAGCCCAGGTTAGTTGATTCTGTGGATTTTCTTGTGGTGTCCTTGACCTCTCTGGCTCCTATAATCCTTCCCCCCCCCCTCATCTGCAGGATTCCCCAAGCTCAGCCTAATATTTGGTTGTGGGTCTACATCTGTTTCCATCAGTTGCTGGATGAAGCCCCTCTGATGACACTTGGGCTAGGAAGCAATCTATGAGTATAGCAGAATATCATTAGGCATCATTACATTGACATTTTTACTTCCTGAACAGGACACCAATAGTACAGACACTAAGATCAACAATCAATAAATGGGACCTCATGAAACTAAAAAGCTTCTGTAAGGCAAAGGACACCATCAACTGGACAAAATGGCAGTCTACAGAATGGGAAAAGTCCTTCACCAACTCCACATCTGACCAAGGGCTGATTTCCAAAGTTTACAAATAAACTAGACATCAAAAAAGCAAGTAGTCCAATTTAAAAATGGCATACAGATCTAAACAGAGAATTCTAAACAGAAGGATCTTAAATGGCTAAGAAACACTTAAAGAAATGTTCAACTTCCTTGGCCATCATGGAAATGCAAATTAAAGTGACTCTGAGATTCCATCTTATACCTGTCAGAATGACTAAGCTCAAAAACACAAGTGACAGCTCATGCTGGAGAGGATGTGGAGCAAGGGGAACATGTCTCCATTGCTGGTAGGAGTGCAAGCTTGTACAGCCACTTTGGAGACCTACATGGGCAGTTTCTCAGAAAACTGGGAAATCAGTCTACCATTCTAACACAAGACCCAGCTATACTGCTCACAGGTGTATACCCAAAGGATACTCAATCATATCCAAGGACACTTGTGCAACTTTAATTGTAATAGCCAGAACCTGGAAACAACCTAGACGTCCCTCAACTGAGGAATGATAAAGAAAATGTGGTACATTTACACAATAGAGTATTACTCAGCTATTAAAAACAATGACATCAGGAAATTTGTAGGCAAATGAGTGAGGTAACCCAGATTCAGAAAGACAAACATGGCATGTACTCATTTGTAAGTGGATATTAGCTGTAAAATAATGGATAACTATGCTACAATCCACAGACCCAGAGAGACTAGGTAACAAGGAGGGTTCAAGGAGGGATGCCTAAATCTTCCTGGGAAGGGGAACTAGAAGAGATTTGGTGAGTGTACTGCAGGTAGGTGGGGATGGAAACATGAGTGATCAGGTTGGAGTGGGGAGAGTACTGAAAGACACTACTGGAAAGTGGGGCCATTTCAGGGTCAGGTAGAGACCTGGCACAAAGAAATCTCCCAGGAATCTACAAGGATGCCCTCACATAAGACTCTTAGCAATAGGAAATATGTATCCTGAACTGGTCATCTCCTGTGATCAGGCAAGTCTTAATGTCTTATATTCCAACAAATATGAGAACTTCTTCATGCCTAAGTGTCAATCATAAGTAAGTCAGAAGTTTTCTGATATTGCTAAGCTAAGACTGGATGTTGAACATAATATAATCAATGAACTAACGATACTGAAGGACCTCAAGGGATAGCAAAAGATTCTGGATTCTGGATTCTAAAATCTGGATTCATTTTAGAGATGCATAAACAGTATTTTAACATCTATTGTTAACAGTAAAAGTGTGCCTGGGGTTTAAGAGATGACTCAACAGTTAAGCAGGTATTGGTCTTGCAGGGGACTCAAGTTCAATTGCCAGGACCCATCAGGTGACTCTCAACTGCCTGTAACTCCAGCTTCAGAGGACCCAAAGCCCTCTTCTGGCCTCTGTGGATATTTCACTCATATGCACATGCCCCCACAAAGACACACACACACACACACACACACACACACACACACACACACACGTAAAAATCAAATAAATATTAAAAATAAAAATTTGTTTCCTTAATTTGGGGTTGAATATCTTAATTAACTGTATGTTAAGCTTTTTATACAATGAGCACAAAATAATTGTTCTTTTTTATGGCATACAACATGATACATGTATATAGTTTATGATGATCATTTGAGGGTAATTAACATGTCTGTTACCATAAACATTTATCATTTCTTTATGGTAAAAAAATATTCAGAGTCCTCTGTTCCAGGTTTCTTTGAAATGAATAATGTGTTTTTATTAACACCAGTCACCTACCTTACTGTGTAATAGAATACCAACAAGAACTGTTTGACTATTCTTCCATATGCCTAGAGGTACCAATCTATTTAAATACAAGATTCAAAGAGCTCTGTGTGTTGGCTTTAAGAATCCCTGTATAATTGTGTAGAACACAACTCAAGCAGACTTCTCACTTGTCAGCCAGTTCACACCCAGAAGTGTGCATCCAATCAGTTACAGCTTAGTGAAGTAGAATAACATAGATTTAATTTATATTTTTAACCAGTTAAGGCATTAGACAAACACCTCCCCTTATACATAAATCAGAAGGCTGGATGGGAACAGATACCTTTGGGGTAAACCTAATGTTTCTCAGTAACCTCACTGTTCAGTAACCTCTGTAAATAAACCAGCTAGGGTTAGATATCTTAGCCCTTTTTATAGATGATTAGCCTGAGTCTCAAGGCATTCAGATGACTGTGCCAAATCTTACAGCTACAAACTTTAATTCTGCACTTGAGCCATCCCCATTTTCAAAGAGTAGCTTTATAGGCCAAGTATTTCTCACATTCTGTGTCCATCTCCATCTCACTTCCAGATAATTCCATACACACAGTTGCCGCTAGTGCACAGGCTAATGTGACTGCTGCATTCCCCGGAGTGAGATCATGAGTTTACTATCATAGGTAATGATATTAAAAAGTGGATCCCTTTCAAACTGGCTATCTCCTGATGTCACCAATATGGGTCAGTTACGTCAGGGGTCAAATATCCTGGGATTTGAACATTAACTTTAGGGAGCTGATATACAGAGAATGTAGTATCAGCTGGATTTCACTAACGGTGCTCTCACTGAGATTCTGCACTCTGGCTGTGGGATGACCTGGACTGTGAGCAGGTGTGCTTCATACTGCACAAGTGGCACTTAGCTTTGGGTGGCGATTCATGGGATCAGAGCCACAGAGTGAGGATTGTCCTGCACAGCTCCCAACACAGGTGAGTGTAAGGACTGCAGGTGGTGTTCTCTGTTACAATATATTCCACTTACACAATTTCAGGGACTATGCCACAATCCATAGCATTTTTGAGAATAGAGAAGCCAATGTAGCTACACCTCCCCTCATAACCTCTTAAGCCTGCTCTCCTAACTCTGACATCACCTTTTGTAAAATCCACAAAGCGTGATGCTGGTCTCTACCAATTAACGTGATATGAAAGATCATTGGGTTGTTAGATGTCCCACTATAGCAGCCCAGTGGTCCTCTATGGCTTTTCTCACTGCATGTTTTAGAGGAATATTAAAAACTTTTGTAATATAAGTTGTTTTCCCCCTTTCTTTTAAGTTATGTCTTAGGATAAAATCCAGAACAACTCTCAATACTTGCTCGGGACAGAGCCAACTCTGGTTCCACTTCCGGTTGACTATAGATGACAATAGTTCTGTTTTATTTTCACTTCTGCCCTGAGATAGACTTCAGTACAACCCAACTTATAGTGTGAAACAGAGGAAAGCTCAGCACCATATTAGTGCATAAGCATGGTAGTTGCTTTAACTGTACCCTTAGTGTCCCCTGATATCAGATATTTTCAGTACTTAATTGAAAACCTATAAGGTTTATAAATTTTGATTATATGCAGTTTTTCTTAGCAAGGTGACATTATTCAGACAGTACCAGAGAGGTTTTCAGGAGAAATGAGAGTGAGGCATAGTCCAACCCTGAGATAGACGGTGCATTCTATTCCATCATTTAAATACTTCATGCACTTTCCTTTAGGACTAGTGACAGTTCTATCATTAAATTGCGTTTGTCATTATGATTGTGTGTGTGCATGCACACAGAAGAGGAGGCCAGAGGACCATGTTGGGGAGTCTGTTTTCCCCTTTCACTTTTACACAGGTTCTGGAGATCGAATCCAATTCCTCAGACTTTCATAGGATGTGCTTTACCCACTGAGCATCTTGCTGGCTCCAGCAATGATTCTTGAGCAGCTTCCTTGAGAACAGTAATTGGTTAAGTACTCCATTTAAACTACCATATTTCATTAAAACAAGTCTATAAGACAATTAAGTCCCTACTTTAAAATACTGACCGGGGACTTTTTTGATCTAAGACAGTGGTTCTCAACCTTCCTAATGCTGCAACCCTTCAATACAGTTCCTCATGTGGTGGTGATCTCCAACCATAAAATTATTTTTATTGCTACTTCATAACTGTAATTTTGCTACTGTGATGAATCATAATGTAAATATCTGACATGCAGGATATCTGATATGTGACCCCAGAGGGGTTGAGAACTGCTGTTCTAAGAGATGTGTTTAACTTTAAAGTGCTGTAATCACAAAGATACACTCCAGATGTGGAATCTGCAGGTACATGAACAAGACTGTGGATCCACACTTTCTCCTGACACGATGGTAGCATCCCTGGAATGTACAGACTGGGTTTTCATGTCATTTAAGCAACAAAAGTATGCTGGTTTTCCTTGGCCAAAGCAGCACGACTGTAATAATCTTCTATAGTCTTTATTTGTTAATGAGTTCACAAAAACGCTGCTCTATACCATGCATTTCTCATCCCAGCAATCAGGAAGCTGAGGCAGGAGAGCTGCAAGTTCCAGGACAGCCTGGGCTACACAGTAAGACCTTGTCTGAAAAATAAATATCTGAAGTCAATTATTCCTTACTTCCACTTTGCTAAAGCATATTTTTGGTAGCAAAACAGCCTACTATTGCCCTTACGTGGGGTTATGTGTGACATGATATAACCTATCTGAATTCAACTTACCAATTACTTGAAAGTTGATCATTTTATCTAGTCTAGGCATTCAAGAGTCTTCCGTTTATCATATTTTTCTTTTTTGATTAAGACAATAAATGTGAGAGGGAATTTATTCTTTTTCTGTGTATAGCATAATGGAATACAAAAATGACAATTTTTTTGATCTCCAAATTTAGCTTGCACTTTATTCTTTGAAATCATATTATTATATTCGCCTGAGTAAATATCTTTGTCATGAAAAGACACATTATAAGATTTTATTACCTGATTGCTTCTAGACTTAAAATAACTTACAAATTTGAAGCATGAATAATAGTTCTGTGACATATAAACATTTTATTGGCTTTTAGAAGGCAATACTTTAGTGAAGGTGTAGAGAAAACGCTCATAAACACTAACTCTCAGACATCAGAGTGACTGTATTAACTACTATCATGTAGGATTGCTCTCCAATCAGAAGAAATCCATGAAACATGAATGACAGGAGAGTCCAAGGAGACACTGAAAACATTTTTATGTTATTAAAACACAAGGGAAGTTCTATCGTAAGTTAGTTCCGAGATACATTTTTTTCTTAAAAATATTCAAGTATGAGACATCTATTTTCAGATAATTGTAATAGTTCTTTGTGGCTATGGGAACCAAACCCGAGATTTCACACATGTAAGATAAACACTCTACCACAGAGCTGCTCTGCTGATCCTGGAAAAATACTTTCATTTAAACTTATTTTAAAATATTTCTCTCTCTCTCTCTCTCTCTCTCTCTCTCTCTCTCTCTCTCTCTCTCATGTGTATGTCTGTTTGTGTCTGTATCTACGTGTATTTGTGTGTGTGTCTGTGTTCGTGTTTATGTGTGTATACATCTGTGTGTATTTACGTCTGTGTGTCTAGAAGGGGGGTCTCATGGGTGTCACAGTATGTTTTCAGTGCTATCACACAGTAATATCAAATTGACAATGATCATAGGTGCCTTTCATGTATTAATAACTACTTACCTTCCCAGTATTGCACTAGTGAGACACAGTCCAATGTCTGGAAAACAGTAATGTGCTATAGCTTTCCAAACATATCATAGGTTTAAAACGATGCAATAAAATAACTTGAAATGTGTGAAATACATTGAAGATATATGCAATAAGTATAACTACAATAGGCCACTATACATGAGTCACAAAATACTTAAGAAACATTGTTAGTAGAAAACAGGAAAAAAGATTTTCTTCTTCTTCTTCTTCTTTTTTTTTTTAGTAGAGTATCACTGTGTACCCTTGGCTGTCCTGGGACTCACTATGTAGACCATTCTGGCCTGGAACTCACAGAAATCCAATTGCCTCTGCCTTCTAGGTGCTGGAATTAAAGGCATGTGCCAGCACACCCGGTGAGAACAAAATTTCACATGCAATTTTTCAGATTAGCCCAAAGGTTAAGGAGGCCGGAGTTTTTCTGCCTCAGCATGGAGACACACATGACTTAAAGCTGACAACAGTCTCGATGTTCTATGAATGATGGCTATTATTACACCTGACAACACCTAACTATCCAAATAGGGAGAGGAAAACGCACACATCTTTAATCCCAGCACCCAGGATTGAAGGCAGAGTCAGGCAGAGATCTCTGAGTTCAAGGCTAGCCTAGTCCACAAAGCAAGTTCCAGGACAAGCAGCATTGTTACACAGAGAAACCCTGTCTTGGAAAAAAAAAAAATCTGCTGGAATTTATACAATGTGTAATACCCACTCACAAATTTATCTTTCCATTCTAGTCAAGCTAACAAAAACTAGAAAATGATTCCTACTTGAAGATTATGGTTGAAACTTGAACAGAATTCCCTCGGCAGTCATTGAACCCTGCTCTTCAGCTATTGGAATTTGGGAGGAAATGATGATCTTCATGCAGATAGAGAAGAAAGTCTTTTACTGAACAGATCTTCACAGGAAAGAGATTTAATCTAGAGTGTGAGTAAGTAGAAAGCCCCACACTGGGATCCCAGGAGGTGTTCTGCATGTTGTTTGTTAGGGACACTGGAAACCCACATGACATTTTCACAAGTGGTAACTGTCTGATTCTTAAGAATATGGGATTACTCTAAGTGTGAAAGTCTGTAACACAATTTATATTCCCCTACTTCTAAGTCTTCATGAAACTGTCAATTTTCCATAGGAATATTTGATGAAATTTGGTATCATTTTTGAGAGTATACTAGATAAAGGTAAGTAATTAGTGTAAAAAGAAATCTGTATGAGCTAGTCAGTCACTCGAGAGAAAGAGGCGGGCAGATCTCTGTGAGTTCAAGGCCAGCCTGGTCTACAAAGCAAGTTCCAGGACAGCCAAGACTGTTACTCAGAGAAACCCTATCAAAAAAAAAAAATTAAGGAAAGAAAGAAAGGAAGGAAGGAAGGAAGGAAGGAAGGAAGGAAGGAAGGAAGGAAGGAAGAAAGAAAGCAAAAGGAGGGGGGAAGACATCTACATGAACCAACGGCCCTTCTCATCAGGAAAGAAATCTTGATAGTGTGAAGCTTGGCACTGGGTGTGAAGCATCTGTGGTCATTACATATGCTATAGGACAGCAGGGCCTCACACACAGAATAGAGAAATTCAGCCGTGTGGTTTTCCTTTATGGCAAAGTATGATGACAAGAGTGTTGTTGCCTTACTTTCATATGGAACTACTTTAATAGGTATGTAAGAAACGTGCCAAGGTCATGAGTCGGGTCACAGCAGCACTCACGAATTTACAGGAATTTAGTGGTCTTTCAACTGAGAAATAGCAAACTGCAGGAAATTGAAATCACACAACAATGCCTCTTTACACTATGATTAAAATAAGCATAGGAGTAAACACATGAGGCAATAGACTATTTGTTCTGTTTTATTTAATTCAGTTGAAAGTTAAAATAAGATGCAACAAATGTGGACAATGCAGAAGTGTGTGTGTGTGTGTGTGTTACACACTCGTGTGTATGGGTTCACTGACAGGCCAGAGGAGGGTGTTGAGGTCCTCCTCTCTCAGTCTCTGTCTTATTTCTTTGAGGCAGAGTCTCTCCCTGGACCATGCTTTTGCATTTGTGGGGCTAGGCTGGCAGCCAAGAGAGCCCTAGAAATCCTTCGGTCTCTGCCCTTCACAGAGCTAAGCTGCAGACATGAGGACCACACCTAGCTTTTTATGTGGGTTCTGAGATCCAAACTCATACCTTCAAGCTTGTGCAACAAATGCTCCTTATCCACTGATCCATAACCTCGGTGTCAAGTTGTAGAAAAAAATTAATTATCCCACTAAATTGAAATCTTCTGTCATTGGAACAAATATTTTTAAGGCTGTTGCAAGTCACATTTAAAAAGTCATTCTCAGACTAGGCATGGTGGCACATGCTTTTAATCCCAGCACTCGGGAGGCAGAGGCAGGAGGATCTCTGAGTTTGAGGCCAGCTTAGTCTACAGAGTTAGTTCCAAGACAGCCTATCTCAAAAAAAAAAAAAAAAAAAAAGTATCCTCCTGTCTTCCAGGTTTGACCAGAGTCATGGAGACTCCCAGTAACACCACAGGAATGGATTTCATTCTTCTTGGGCTCTTCAGTCACACACAAGCCCACTCCTTCCTGTTTTCTGTTGTGTTAGTAATCTTCACTGCCTCCCTGATAGGCAACACCCTCATGATCCTTCTCATCTGCAGGGACCCCAGGCTCCACACGCCCATGTACTTCCTTCTCAGCCAACTCTCCCTCATGGACATGATGCTAGTCTCCACCATCATTCCCAAGATGGCAGCCAACTACTTGATGAACATGAGGTCCATCTCCCCTGCAGGCTGTGGCTCCCAGATCTTCCTGTTCCTCACCTTGGCAGGCGGTGAGTGCTTCCTCCTGGCAGCCATGTCCTATGACCGCTATGTGGCTATCTGTCAGCCCCTGCGCTACCATGTCCTCATGAGCTTCAAGCTGTGCGTGCACCTGACCTTGGGCTCTTGGTTCCTGGGAGCTGCTGATGGGTTGATGCAGGCGGGCACCATCCTGAGTTTCCCCTTCTGCCGCTCTCGAACCATCAATCACTTCTTCTGTGAGGCGCCTTCTCTGGTGCGCCTTGCCTGTGCTGACACCAAAGTCTTTGAGTTCTTCATGTACATCTGCTGCATCCTGATGCTCCTGATCCCGCTGTCCCTCATCCTGGCTTCCTACTCGCTCATCCTGGTGGCGGTGCTCCGCATGCGATCCTCAGCAGCCCAGAAGAAGGCCTTTACCACCTGCTCTTCACACCTGACTGTGGTGGGTCTGTTCTACGGGGCCATCATGTTCATCTACATGAGGCCCAAGTCCCAGCAGCCAGGGGAGCGGGACAAGGTGGTGTCTGCCTTCTACACCATCTTCACGCCGATGCTGAACCCCCTCATATACAGTGTGAGGAACAAGGAAGTCAAGAGAGCCTTGAGGAAGTGGCTGCAGAAGACGCTGTGATAGATGTGCAGGGGGAAGTTCACCAAAACAGCTCTACTCAAGTTAGGCACACCTCACTCACAGACTCAGCTCATCTAGTCCACTGAACTCACTCTTTTGTGCTCTATTAACTTATTTGATGCTCATTTGTTATTTTATATTCTTTTACCAAGGGTTTGGAAAACCAATTAAAAATCAACTTGCCCTGCTGGTGTCCCTTGTGCCAGCTACTCTGTTTTAAAATAAGGTCTTAGAGATGAGAGCCAGTGACACAGGTCTGGTTAGCTAGACTTTAATCATGTGACTCAGTTTTTGTTATATGATGTAAAACATCAAGAGATAGAAGAAGAAATGAATAGTAACTTTTTTTTAAATGTAGTGCCTGATTTATTGTTATTATAAAGTAAATTGTAATGAAATACATAACCACTAAGAATTATTAAACATAAAATATAATTGCATAAAACATATGTCAAAATGTTTCGGGAGAATTTTTCAAAGCTATTAGAGAGCAATTTAGAGAATTCTTACACAGGAGATGAGCCGGGAGGACTGATGGCTTTAAAATTATAGCAATATTTAACATCTTTAACAACAGAACAAATATCACTAACCAAAACATAACTCAATCATAATGAAATTTCCAAATGAGTGTTTGGAGATGAAATCTTTAAGAAGTGACTGGGCCTAAGGGCTCCACTCTCATGATGGAAGAGCATTTATGCCATTATAAAAATGTTAGTTAGTTCAACACGACGGCAAACACCTGTGATCTCAGTACTTGGGAAGCTGATGCAGGAGAGCTGGATTGCATAAGACCCTGTCTCAGATAATAAAGGAAATGAGAGTGAGTTTGGCCCTTTCCATTAAAAAAAAAAAAAAAACCACAACTCACTTAAAAATGAATAAGAGATAGTTTATCCTGGAGCCAAATGTGAGTGACCATAGCCCTTCCAGATTTAGGTTACCCTCAACTCCATCTTCCAACATAGTGCAGTTTCATAAGGTTTTTATAGTAGTAGAATAAAGAAATTTAAAAATCAAGACGCCTTCCAAACTCATTTGGGGAAAGCAGCATGTAGGCAGGCGACAGTGGAGCAGGGACACTTCAGGTCCAGGCTCCTGCATGTTCTGACAGTGTTCTTGGTCTGTAGGCTGCTGGAAGCTAGCGCTCTGCAAATCCTAAAGGATTTTCTTAACAGTCGTTAATATGTTAGATCTTGTTCAGGAGAAGACTAAAGATGGTCAGAGATAATTTGGTTCTGGACCTGCAATATTCCCGTCCCTCCACAATCACTGAAGCGTCAGTCAGTCAGTCTTCAAAGTGCAGTCCATTCCACATCAGTCCATCCATAGCCCCCTCTTGTCTTGTCTGATCCTGCCACCATCTGCTAATACACAAGCAGAGCCCTCACAGATGCAGGACTCTGGAATTGAGACTTCCCCTTTGCCGAACACTAAAGAACTACCATTCCTTCCTTGGTACCCAGGATGTGGTATTCCGTTATGGCCTCAGAGAATGGAAGGAGACACCAAGTACAGGTGTACTAAGGACACAGCAGAGGCAGAAGGATAGGAAGGAGATACAGACTCTATGAACCTCCACAAAGGCAAACATCACAGTCCATCACCCTGTTGACTTCTTTGAGGCAACTTTCAGCCTCAGAGCTTGTCATAGGAAAGACAGACAAGTTTTCTTGAAGGGAGGGCCCACAGTTTGTATATATGTTTGTTGTGTACCAGTTTTTCTACTGAGGGACTCATATCTTTCAACAAAACTGAGGCACACTGGGCAAGCCACATCCTTGGACCTCATGAGAGGCATTAGCAGTAGCGTGTGAGCTGAGCCTGGGGCTCCTCTGTATAAAGGCAGATCTAACCCTTTTCACACCCCCTGCCTGTCCCCCAAATTGGAAACCCTTTCTCTCCTACATCTTTAACATTTGAATACTGAATTTGGGGTTTTCAGTCAAGGCATGCTCTTAGTGTGTGAACACCAAACTCTTTCCAACCCTTCTCTGGTAATGGTGCTCTCAGGAAGCCCTCTGTTTTGGTGAAACCCTTTGTTTTGACCTGTGTTGTCTGTCTTCTGTGAGCACAACAAAGCACCCACCTCCATGTCCTGAGGAAGTGACTTGTGAGCAGTATCTCGGCTGGGATGTGTTTCCACTGAGTTGTACATCTTTCCCCACTCCAGAGCTGCCTAGGGTGTTGGAATCCAGCAGTTCTTAGCTAAGTCCCTCTCTAAGTATTTTTCTTTTTGAGAAAAATTGCTAAGACCAAGGCCATGGTCCATTTCTAGAAACAAACCACATCCAGTGTCTTCACAGTAACCCTAACACCCAAGAACATAACCACTGCAAGACTCTCAGAGTCTATCTAGTAACTTTCTCAGAACCTTGGAGGCTTTAACCTGGGGCATCACTGTTCATTTTCACCCTTTGCCCAATTCTGCTTATGTTGTGGCCGCATTGTAAGACACCCCATCCCCAGCAAGACCACCACAGAGCCGATATCCAATGCAAAACACAAAGGGGTTTATTGATAACAAGCAAGCTCAGGCTTGGTCCTCATCCAACACACTGGCTAGACAGGTGAAGGAGGACAGCCCTGAGCTCTCAGGATGAGGGATTATTTTAAGGGAAAAACTGTAAGCAGGGTGGTACAAGCCTTGGCATCATATGATTGGGTTAAGGTATATAACCTTTGAATTTACTGGTTAGGGGTTACAGTTATCATTTGGGGCAGGCCTGGACAAGTCCCAGGCTCTGTCCTTGAGCTGCCATGGGGGCTGGCTGGCCTTGCACATACTGAATGTGGGGGCTGACTCAGTGGCTCAGGCTCTGTCCTTAAGTTGCCATGGAGGCTGGCTGGCCTAGCATGTTCACATTGACCCATGCACGTAGCTCTAAGTTGGTGAGGGGTCCCAGACAGTAAACAACTGACTGAACCTTGAGCAGTCAGAGTACGTGCAGAAAGGGAGCTACTGCAAGGACTATGTCTTTTGTTCATGGCCCTCCCAGAAATGCTTGCTCAAGTCTCAAGAAATATGCAATTGAGGCCTGATCTCTGAGAAAAGACTGAGCAGCCTGTTATGGAGTCTGCTTGGTTCTTTCACTTAATTTTTCTTTAGGTGTCGATCCTAAGAGGTCTTCCCAGCTTCCTGGATGCCAGTCTCAGTCTGTGTATTCTCCAGAAATCCCAGGAGTGCCTTCTTTGAGTGAAAAGGGCAACAGCAGATTATGTATCTCTCCCTTGTTCGAGATGGCTAACCTGGGCCTCTGGGCTGTGCTTTTTGGCAGATACAATCCATCTTTGTGATGGATAACCTCACTACTCACCCTTAGTCATACAGTCCTTAAGGGACCCACACCAGATACTCACATGGAGTGCACTCTCAGCTCCCCAGAGCTTCTAAGCCCCATACTTTCTCTTGAAGGACTCTGAATGCCTCTCAACATTCTTAAACCCCATAGACTCTCTCAAGGCTTGATTTAGTCATGCAACAATGTCAATTCTGTGTCAGGGCAGCATCACTTGATAGCTTCTAAAGAACCCAACACAGCAGTGGCCAAAACAGAAAAGGACATAAGCATGGTTAGGAAGGATGGCCACATTCCTGTAGAAAGCTTCTATGCTGAGCGTCATGGTGGCCCCACTTTACTCATTTGGAGTCTAGAGGGTTTTGTTGTTTGCTTTTTCAGAAAATACAGCAATCTGGGTTTAAATTTAGATGTACACATTTGATCAATCGTAAATTCAAGTAGGACTTGCCAGTTTGATAAAGTTCCACATCTGATGAAAAAAAATGTATGCAAAAAGCTGGGGGAGTAGATCAGCTGAAAAATGCTTTCATCTCCAGCAACATATAAACTCACTGTAGTGGCAATCCCGGCACCTGGAAGGTGGAGGTAGAAGGATCAGGAGTTCAAGGCCAGCCTCTGCTACTAAGCTAGTTTGATAATTTGTTCTTAAGTCAGCCTGAGCTACATGACATTCAATTTCATATAAATAAGTAAGTAAATGTTAAGTAATGTAAAAATCTGTACTTTCCTTTAAATAAAATTAAATGGGAATTGCAGTTCACCAAATTATCTTACATTTTTTTACCAGGTCCATTTCCCTAACACATAATCCATGATAAAGAATTTTTGTGTTTTTTGTTTTGTTTTGTTTTGATTTGTTTTGTTTCCAATTATCTGTTTCCAGTTGTAGAATCTGGGGTTTCTATATATCAATAGATAACTCAGAAGTTGAAAGGCACAGATCCAAGTTCCCAGGGTGCCCATCACTGGAAAACATCAAAAGCAAAGAGTCAGCCGGGTGGTGATGGCCCACACCTTTAATCCCAGCCCTCAGGAGGCAGAGGCAGGCAGATCTCTGTGAGTTAGAGACCAGCTTGGTCTACAGAGCAAGTTCCAGGACAGCCAGAGCTGTTACACAGAGAAACCTTGTTTCAAAAAAAAAAAAAAAAAAAAAAAAAAAAAAAAAACCAGCTAACAGTCAAACATCATGAAACACAGATCCACATACATTCAACCTGGGAAGTGTTGTCGAATGAATACAACCTGGAGATGCTGTCACTGCTATTAATGTTTTTATTATTATTTTACTATACAGATACAAAGATGAAAATATAAAATCAAAATATAGCAGCCTGTTGCAAATGCACACAAACAGGTACATACAACACAACCTTAATTATCTCAAATTAAGTCCAAGAAGAAAAAAAATTCCACAGGCTTCATTTATTTCAATTGCTGTTTTGACAATTGAGCTGGTCTGAATGGGAGACAGTTTAATCCTCCTATCTGCTGAAGTGTGTGCAGGGAATACCAGAATCACATGACTTCCTGATTCATACATTTGGAATCACAATCCCCTTTCAAAGACATTCATTTACATTTTTTTCTCTTGCATAATTCTCTGTCATTTCTGTAATTCACAACTTTATGATATGTGTAGAAAATTCATAATCTCTTGGGAATTTTTTTAATTTCTCAGTACAGTAAACACTTTTGGCAACTGAACTGTCATCCTGGCAGCTCTGGGGTATTGTTAATAGGATAGTGTTTGCAGCCCAGGCTGGCAGTGGGCCATCTTCATGACAGGTCAGTCCAGGCAGAGATAAAAGAGAGGTGGAGGGCCAGGCTAGGCACAACTTCCCTCCAGGTGGGGCCATCCAGATGTGTTACTGAGTGTGCAGATCCAGGCTGCTGGGCATCAGTTTTGACTCTTGTAGGTAGGTATGCCAATCTCTTCATGTCTGATTATTTCTTTGTGAAGTTTAACTCTAGAAAATTCAATTGCAGATCCCAGAACTTGGGAGGTGGAGGCAGGAGGAACAAAGGGCCGTCAGCTACATAGAAAAATGAGCCCCACCACTCTGTACATTTCACAAAGAAACTCCTTCTGGTTACACATCTTAGTACCTGATGAATTAAAATGTGTGTAAGTGGGTGCTGACATTAAGTTAATTCTTTCAAAACAAACCCATTATTTTATTAATATAAACAAGTCCTCTGCTGTTACCTATTTTTCACATAGCGATTAATTTTCATTTCAGTATCCTGAAATTTAGACTTTTAAAATTACATATTAACGATGAATTTGGGGAAACATGGAAAGGATATTATGTATTCTGACTTTTCTGTGGTTTTTCAAGAGGCTTTTGTAAGAAGAAAATGACGGCATTTGTCTCAGCCTGTGATTTCAAATGCAAAAGATGTGAGTGTAGTTTTGAGTAAAGATGCCACCATGTTCACACTGTTCTAGAAAGAACTCCAGAAATGTAGCAAGGGGATGTCCGACTCCATGGACACAGATCAAGGAGAGGAAAAGGAAGCCTTGTTTTTCAGGGTAAAACAGCTGCCCATTGCCTGCACTGGTCAAGCTGGAGGCCTTGCATTCCACAGTGACACATTTAGCATGTTTCCCAAATGAACTAATTCTTTAGGACCAATTTTAATCAGGATGTATTTCCATGGTCAGTTTTTTAGGATTTTATTCCTATAGTGGAGGTTTATGAGCTTTTTAATTAGTGGTAATGTGTCTAATTTGTATAAAGAGATATAGGCAATACTTTTAATAAAGGCAAGTTGACCACACAACTAGATTCATAATGACTGATGATTTTTAATCATTTATTTCACCTTTAAAATGTATACATATATCATCTATTGCCACTAAAAAGTTGAGCAGATCACTTCTAATTTTAAACTTATATATAAGTAGAAATTCATAAAATATATTTTCTAGGGATGGGAATATAACTCAGTGATAGAGAGCTTTCCAAGCCTGTATGAGGCTGTATGTTCAGTCTCCAGTGTTGTATAAATAGAATAAAACAGAAAATGTATTCTAAAAAGAAAAACCCAGAGAGGTAACGGAAAGCTGTTGAACTGGTTTTCTGAAAACGCATATACCTCTCTTGCATGTTTTAAATGAAGATTCATCACTGCTTCTTTGTGTGGTACCTTATTTCTTTATCAAAATACAAACTCCAACATCTGTTGTCAAGCATCTTATTAAATTGGTGCACACGTATCCACAATGGGAGGGAAAAGCCTGCTGTTCTGGCCACAGATGGGTGAGCAACAATCACAATATACCACACAGTGGACCATTAACTTCCTGAAAAAATGAAGTCAGATATGACATCCATGAGCCCTCGGGGCTTCAGATATGCTTTGAGGTACAGTCAAATAGATGGGTGCTGTGGGATTCCAGCATGCATGTGTCCCAGTGACACATAAGAGAGAAGAGTGGCTACCAGCAGGTGTAGGGCAAAAAGAATAGGGAGTTTTGCTTAGTAGAGTGCTGAGTTCTCATTTGGAGGTGTTAAGAGAATTTAGAAGCTGGATTCTAGTGGGAAAGGTGCCTAATGACACCAGAGTGACTATGTACATAAAATAGTTACTGTGGCTGCAGAAATTAATTTAAGAAAGTTGCTCTCTGCCCTCCAGTGGCTAAAGGACACAAACTTAAAGTTTCACCTATCTTCGATAGTGAGAGGTTGGAACAGTGAAAAACTAAGTTAGGAGGGTTCTGAATGGTCAGCAGTGTGATGTTCTGAGAGAGGTGGCCATGGTTCCATGTAGTTTCTGGAGCAAAAGTGTATGTTAGAACTGGGAATGTGGGCAACTCATGAGCTGAGCAAAGAGAATGTACTTTCAAAGTAACTTTCAAAATAAAATAATTTCCAAAATATTTACCTTTCAAACAACTAACTAAAATTCTCAGGGACTTGGTCAGGGGCTGAGTGAATCATAGCGCCATTGTTTCAGCCATAGTTTTGATTTTGCCTGAGAAGAAACCCAGGAGGTGCCCCCGAAGGCACAGGCTCCCTCAAGACATTTGAACTCCACAGAGACCTTGAGAATGAATTAGTATCCACATCTTTGTTGGGTGGACATTTTGATTCAATAAGCTCAAACAGCCTTGGCACCAGCAAGTCAAAGGTTAAAATGAAAGTAAAGCTTTAAAGTCCCTTGAGAATGAAGCAGGAATCGTTGTTTTCTCTACAATTAGGCAAGAGCTAGGGTCTCTGAGTTATCCACTAAAGGGAGAGTTTGTGCAGCTGTAAAGAGGGAGGAGCTGCCTGATACAGCAAATGCTTTGGAACAGTTCATTAAAATATGCATTTAGCATTGCAGCTTTGGAACAGTTCATTAAAATATGCATTTAGCATTGCAGCTTCACACTGTAGAACCCCCAAAAAGGCTGTTGTCATTTGAAGTGTCAACCTATGTAAACAGAACCAAGTTAACTCCTACCCCAGGGCAAGTGAAGCTTCTGTCCACAGAGTCTGACTTCCCTTTTCTAGATCCAAGAGCAAACACTCCTTTGTTTGGTGAGCCCTTTATTATTCAGTGTTAGAACCATGTGAATTTGGTGTTTTCAGTAAAGTTTAATGGGGCTGGGATGTGATTTGGGAGGTAGAATTTGGGAGGCCATGCACAAAGCCCTGTGTCCATTCCCCAGCATGACATAAACCAGACATGGTGGCACACACCTATAATCTCAGCAATCAGGAGGAAGAGACAGTGAGATCAGAGTTCCCAGATCGTTTTCTACTACATAGCAAATTCGAGGCCAGTCTGGGATACACGACCCCTTGCCTCAACAAATAAACAAAAATTTTGATATAGCAAATGTGCCACCTACATTAACAAGTCCCTAAGTTGTATATAACCAATATTGACTTACGCTCCTAAGACTTGATGATGCAAAACCGAATGCCCATGAAACTATAAATGACAAATCCACAAATAGTTCTCAACCATTTATGTGGCTATCAGGTAATGGAAAGTCAGGAGTTACTTGCAGCTTGCAGAGAACGTTAATTCATTATTCCATTGAACTCACTCTCCTGGTGAGCTGTGTCAGGTAGACGTTGGGAATGCAAAGATTTATGTTAATGTGCAACCATGTTGGAACATTTTGCAAGCACAGATGGACTTGAAGTGGGTTTCACCGTTTCTCATAGGCAACCTTCTAGGCATGTGTAGTTCACACAGCGTCGCAGATGATGAAACTCTCTTCCATTCTTCCGTTTGAGGTGTCGCTTCTGCTGTAGATCATGGACATGGGGAATGCCACAGCAGGGTTCATTCTCCTGGGACTCTTTAACAACACCAGAGCCCATCTGGTTCTCTTTGTGCTGGTTCTGACTGTGGCCCTCAACTCCGTAGTAGGCAATGCCCTCCTGCTTCTCCTGATTCACCAGGACCGCCGGCTCCATACACCCATGTACTTTCTCCTGAGCCAACTCTCCCTTATGGACATGATGCTGGTCTCCACCATAGTGCCCCAAATGGCAGCTCATTATTTAATGGGCAAGAAGTCCATCTCCACTGCTGGCTGTGGCTTCCAGATCTTCTTCTTCCTCACACTGGAAGGTGGAGAGTGCTTCCTCTTAGCAGCCATGTCCTACGACCGCTACGTGGCTATATGCCACCCTCTGCGCTACCCGGTTCTCATGAGCCGGCAGTTATGTCTGAGACTGAGCTTGGGGTCTTGGCTCCTGGGAGCAGCCGATGGAGCCATGCAGGCCGCCGCCACCCTGAGCTTCCAGTTTTGCAGCGGGAATAAAATAGATCACTTCTTTTGCGAGGCCCCTGTGTTGTTGCGCCTGGCTTGTGGTAACAAGGCTGCCTTTGAGTTTGTCATGTACATCTGCTGTGTGCTGATGCTTCTGGTCCCCTTCTCCCTCATCCTGACATCGTATGGCCTCATCCTGGCCACTGTCCTCCAAATGAGATCCGCAGAAGCCTGCAAGAAGGCCTTTGCCACCTGCTCCTCACACTTAGCAGTAGTGGCCCTCTTTTATGGAGCTGCCATTTCCATCTACATGAGGCCCACCTCTTCCAGGTCAGCTAACCATGACAAGATTGTATCGGCATTCTACACCATTGTCACCCCCATGCTGAACCCCCTCATCTACAGTCTTCAGAACAGTGAGGTCAAGGGCAGCCTGAGAAAGTGTGTAGCCCACTGTGCTTCCCTAACTAGGAAGGATGCCTTGGTTGGCTTGGATTTTGGTGGTTGTACAAAGAGGAAAGGTGTACAGTAGCCCCCTTTGCGGGGATAACGTTTCAGGATGCCCAATGGATACCTGAAGCCACTGTGAATTCCAAGCTCTGTTGTCAAGTTTCTTTTCTACCTTAACCCAACACTTCTGTCCTGTGGTTGGACCTCGGGGAACCCAAGGAACCTCAGCAAAACTGACGCCGAGTTTCTTTGTCCTTCCTCTCCATTTCGTGGACACCTTTGTCCTTACTGTGGGCATTACTAAAATCAGCAGGCTACTTTCTCCCTTAGTAAGTGGAGAGCTTCCGCAGTTTAACTTGGTAAGTACCTTACAGCTTGTCTTTAGGGGTAGGCTTTTCAAGACAGGGTTTCTCTGTGTAGCCCTGGCTTTCCTGGACCTCACTCTGTAGACCAGGCTGGCCTTGAACCCAGAGATCCTCCTGACTCTGCCACCCAAGCACTGAGATGAAAGGTCGTGCACCATCACTCTCCGGCCAGTTTGCCTTTAACACGTCTAAATTTCAGTATCACAGCTTCTACACTTTGAGGAAATAAAGGTCACTAGAACTGAGGTGGCTCCTCTGTGACAGATGGATGGGTAGCGTACACAGAGTGGATACGCTGCCCAGAACTGGGTGCCAGCACTGTACGCCGTCTCGACATGTCGCTCAGCAGGCAGCACTGGAAGCTGACTCTCTCTGGAAGTTCTCACGGTTTTTCACCTGGCAGTTGTCTCAGGCAGCTATGAGTGTGGAAAGCAAAGCCACAAGTAAGTGGTGTATGTGTGCGTCTTTGTTATTTTCTGCTTTACTCTGAGGTTTTAGTAGAACCACATGCTGGGAGCTGATTATGGAGCTGCTGTCTCATTTCAAAATGAATTCTCAACAAACCTGAAAAAATCACAAATTCTCCGAGAAAAGCTCTCATGCCTCACCACACCCAGATTTTGGTGCCAGCGGGGAATGAAGTAACCTTGAGTATTGACTGCCTGTTGGTTTCAAGTCACTCTTTTCAAGCTGGAGGGCACTCACAGCAAGCTTCATCTTCCTGACAGCTCTACAGATCTCAGCCTTTGTACCTACTTGTTACCAAGAGATGCAAAGTCCAAAACCCCAAGGGGTCTCTTGAGCCCTTTTCTAATGAAACATCTGCCCACGGATTAAAGACTAGTCTGAATTCCATCCCCATCCTATACTGTTCCATCGCTGGACACCTGTGGCACTGTGGTGTGTGTGTGTGTGTGTGTGTGTGTGTGTGTGTGTGTGTGTGTGTGTGTATTTAATACATTGTGAGGATTCTCTGCCTTTTTACACACTCCAGAAGCTATTCTTTTAAATTGGTAATAGTGCACAGTGTTTCAAAAACCACCACTTGTTCCCTGCTTTGTGATGGACATGTGGAAGGCCTTCAACCTTTTTTCAATTATTTTTATTTCATTGGAAGATGGATGATGAACCTTTTATCAAACTGTTTGATTTTGAACTCCCACAAGCAGTTCACACAGGGTGCAGTTGCCCCAGGATTTATCAATCCTTTCCACTCAGGAAGTCTGGCAGTATCTCATCCTGCTTCCTGTGTGTATTTCCCTGGTAGTTTCTGAGGCTGGGTGTTGTTATACGGATTTACTGCTAGGTTGGGTATCTTCTTTTGTTAACTTTGTATTTCAGTCTTGGAAAATAAAAATTAAAAATGCTGCTGGTTCCCCAGCAAACAACTAGTGATTCACTCAGATATTCATAGGAGTATTTGGAATTTTAAAATAAAGCTGTATGTTAGAATGTTCTCATTCAGTGTCTGGGCTTTTTCACTTCGTGTGGACTTGGGGGTCCCTTTTCAATCTCTTCCACTTTACTCGAAGCAACGAGCCTTGACTGTTGCTTGGCTGATTCCAGCCCCTGTTCCTATTCCATCAAGGAATTCAGCCCCTGAACAACCTGAAACTTTTCTTATAAAGAAGAGTGTCCTGATATACAACATTTCAGGTGAAAGATGAAAATAGAGTTTAAAAAAAACAAAGCTTTAAACAGCAGAGCATACATCCCATCATTTTCTGGCAAGTTGTAAGTCTACAATTTCTTGTTAATAAGTTTAGAACATTTTAAAGTATCACTTTTATAAATAATTATTAATATACATTCACATATTAGAAATATTTATAAATATATTGTTTTCAAAAGACAAAACAAATGCAAAAGCAACTCTAAGGTAAAGATTTAGAATAACAAAGATTAATCTTTTTATCCCTTTACTTTTGTTAATGCTGTTTTCATCTGAAGCCTTCTCCACAGTGTTTCCTTTTCTCCAACAGCATTAATATTGCCCTGCACATCTCACATAAGATCCCAGGCAGAGTCTACCGAAGATGAACCAGAAGGTCTGATGTGATCCACCCCTGCGGGTCCTTCAGAACTTTTGAAAATGCCCCCGAATATGAACATGAATCTAGGACTCTGATGCATCTCAACCCATTTGTGATGTTAATTCGGTGGCTCCTGTGACACAGGGACACTTTGATCAAATGATAACCACAGTAACTATTTAGTTTCTGCATTACCTTTAGGACACATTCAGTAGGTTGGTGTACTCTTAGCCGGGATGGAATAGGAACTTTTTAACTTGTCATAAAATAAATGATAAACTTACAATCATAACAACCATTCATTCAGTACTTCCTTTTGGACTGAATTTGTTTACTTTTGAGTCTGATTTCCGCTTTCACTGAGGACCATATCCTTAGCTGGGTTTGATGTTAATCACTATGAAAATGAAGACAGCTTAGTAGAGCAAAGTGCATTGATTTTCTTTTTCCTTTCTTTTTGTCATTATGTGTTTCTCGTTTTGTCTTGTTTGCTGTTGTTTTAAACTTGAATTCCTGATCTGCCTGCCTCCACCTGCTGAGTGCTAAAGGCCAAGTCCTGTAGAAAGATACCAAGTGTTCTAGGATGCTCTGCAGACCCAGCCCTGGACTGAAACAGGAAGTGCACATGGGCAAACATCTCTGCATATTGGACAGAAGATGAGCCATCTTGCCAACCCCTTTTCTTCCTCAGCTCCCTTTGCTCTCGTACAGCAGAGGTCTTCAGGTAGGACCTCATTCGTTAATTCTGGATTTCCATTTGTTCATTGGTATCACTTCCTCTTCTGCTCCACGCCTCAGGAGATGGAGGCAGATAGATCTCTGTGAGTTCAAGGCCCACCTGATCTATGTAAGTTCCAGTCCAACCATAGCTACATAATAGGACTATCTCAAAATAATAATAATTAGTATGAAAAAGAAGGAAGTTTCATTGTGCATACTCATTTTACATGGTATTGTGTTACAGGACATTTTCATTCCAGAATATGTTGGACTTGGAGTAAATCCCCCTCCATATTCCCTGCCCTACCCTTTCTCACCTCCCCTCCCATCAACTAGTCACTGTTGTCCTGCAAAATTTCACTTGTACATACATAATTTTGTCTCACTATAAAATCTAGGAACCTCAAATGAGAACACACAATATTTGTCTTCCTAAGATGGCTTTAATTCACTTAATATGATCATCTCCAGTTTTAGCCATTTTCCTACAAACTACATGATTTCATTTTTCTTTATGGCTGAAGATTCCATTGTTTGTGTAAACCCCATGTCTCCTATCCATTCCTCTGATGATGGATACTGAGTCTGGTTCCACATTTCATCTATTGTGAAGATCACTGCAGTAAACACTGACATGCTGACTTGGAATCATTTGAGCAGTAGGGTTTGTTTGGGTTTTTTTAGGTTTTGGGGTTTTTGGGGGGTTTTTGTTGTTTGTTTGTTTTTGTTTTTTGGGGTTTTTTCTTTTTTTTTTTTCTTGGTTTTTTGAGACAGGGTTTCTCTGTGTAGTTTTGGTGCCTGTCCTAGATCTCATTCTGCAGACCAGGATGGCCTCGAACTCACAGAGATCCACCTGGCTCTGCCTCCTGAGTGCTGGGATTAAAGGTGTACACCACCACGCATTTTTTAGTTATTTTAGTAATCTCCATCATGACTTGCACAGTGGCCAGACTAGTGTACACTCCCACCAGCAGTGAGTGATCGTTCTGAGTAAGCTGGTATCCCTGCAGAGTTCTGATCTGCATTTCTCTGGTGGCTAGTGAGATTGAACATTTTTCATGTGTTACTGGCCATTTTGTTTCATTGTTTGAGAACTGCCCGTTTCTATTGGGCTATTATTGATTGGATTGATTTCTGGCTTAATTTTCTGAATCATTGGTATGTTCTAGATACTGATCCTCTGTACAAATAACACAGACTTTTTTTTTTCCATTATATGGGCAAGCTCTTCCTTTGCTTTGCAAAATTCCATTTGTCAGTTTTTGGCGGTTTTCTGTATGTGGTGTGCTGGTTGGCTTAACTGTCAACTTGACAGAGCCTAGAATCTCCTGAGAAGAGAGTCTTCATGTGGAATTATCTAGGTCAGGTTGGTCTGTTGGCATGCCTGTGGGGTTGTATTGATTGTTAAGGTAGGGTGACCCACCCTGAATGTGGGGGGCAGACCATTTCATGTCCAGACTGAGCAGCAAGCAGGCAGTGTGAGTGCACTTGTCTCTCTGCTCTTGACTGAGGATGAGACTAGCTTGAGTTCTGGCCTTGACTTCCCTGAACTGATGGGACCGTTTCCAAGTAAACCTTTCCTCCCCATGCTGCTTTTTGTCAGGGTATTTATCATGCAACAGAAACAAAACCAAAACACAGTAGTAAAATTCAACCTTTTGTGCAACACTGAGACTCTCCTCTCCTCTTCTTTCTCTCTCCCTCTGTTCCTCCTTCCCTCTCTCCCTCGTTTTTTGAGACAAGGTTTCTCTGTGTAATCCTGATTGTCATGGCACTTTGTAGATCTGCCTGCCTCTGCCTCCCAAGTGCTGGGATTAAAGGTGTGCACTGCCATGCCCAACACTTTGTTGATTTATTCGGTTTGTTTATTTTGTTTGAGACCTTCTTTCACACAAGCAGCTGAGCTTCAAATCCCACACCAGTGGCCAACTGTTCAAACCAGTACAAATGAGATGGGCACTGGTTATAACCAATCAGGTTGCTTCTTTACCTCACTTCCGTTCTCCAGGGATGCCGCCTCTTCCCTCTGCCTATGTGATGCTGAAGCATTTTTTAGTCAGACACTGCCTGAATCTAAATCATAATGTGATAGCCTGTGAAATATGTCTTGTGTCATTTTTAACAAGAGCAGCATTTATTTCACTGGGCAACGCACACCCAGGGAATTCAGTGTGCAGCCTCACTCCACCGAGAGAATGCTACTTCTGGTAGTCATCTTCCCCCAAGCTCCACAGTTTAGCCTTGTACAGAGTGATGTCATTGTAGACCCTGAAGTGGTTCAGCCTGTTGTCCTGACGTTCTGGACTGACCTAAAGGTGAGAGGACAGGATCAGAAGGAAATCTGTCAGGGAGGGGGCAGACTAGGGTTTACAAGATGTAGAGTTGGGTCTGAATCAGGCCCACACCCCTATAACAGCAGGGCTTTTCCTTTCTAAACCCTGTACTGTGACATGGATCTGTGAACATTCACATCGAAGGTCCCCTGCCACCTGAAGGAGGCCTGGCCTATGGACTCACCACCCCTGGAAAGTAGCTCACAGAGGAGAGGTGGCATATATAATACTATAGCCAGGCTACTGGGACAGCACCTTGCATGGGCTACCTCACAAAAGTGTAAGCTTGTTGAAAGAGTATGGAGCATGAGTACTGTGACACATAAATCTCATTCTATGTAAATAGGCTGGCTATCTTTCTCTTAAGTAACCATCAATGAATCCACAATAAACTTCTCTCTAAAAATGGGAGGAATGCTGAGTCAAATAATTTGTACTTTGTAATAATTTTCTGTATTGATCTGTTACCTAATGAACCTAATTTCTACCTTTGCCATGATTTTCTTTCCTTCTCATGTGGAAAAGATTCTCTCATTGACCAAACTGCTTAGGCTGGCCTCTGCTCTATTTAATTAGGTCTGCCTCTCAGAACCTCCATAAACCATCCCTGTCTTGTCCAGTTTTAACAAAATCCCTGCTAAGTCCACTAACAAAAACCACCACCCTTAGTGGTGTGTTCTCATGCTCCAAATCCCACCAGGGTCCTCTGCCTCCACCACCCAACATGTGAAGTCTGCTCCCCTTTTCTGCCTTCAGCAATGATCCCCTCAGGTTAGGTCAGCCTGAGTCCCCCTCATCCCTGGAGCTTTCTGTCAGCAGTGTCGGTCTGTTGACACCCACATGTTGGCCTTCAGTCAGGCTCTCTCACTTGTCCACACTGAGTTCAGCCCAATCTCTGTTCCCTGCAAATCCCAGTCTTGGGCTACTACCCATAGCACCATCCCCTCTTCTGAATAATGTCTTCCTTCCATTTTTAAAGCAACCACCGAATAACTGATTTATTATCCATCTTCGGCAATGCCGTTGAATAATTTCTTCTTTCACACTCCTCCCTCATTCACCAAGTTTTCTCTCCCACCCCTCTCTTTTCTGCTTTGAATGGGCTTTGCTTCCCTTCCTCTCTACCCATCCCTCTCTCTCTCTTTTACAGTCAGCCTTCTTTAGGTCAGTTCTAGGTCCGCGCTGGCATCCTTCCCCCATTTCCTGAAGGATTCTCTCTCCCAGACAATACCCCGTATCTGAAAAGAAGCCATTGCAGGTGAGCAGTGGTAAAGACTGGACCTACAGAGTTTTGTTTTGCTTTTTTAATTGAAATCCCCATGGAAAAGAGTGGCCCTGAAAAGTAAACCCTGCACTGTGACACAAATCTGTGAACATTCATATTGAAGATCCCCAAATGGAAAGACAGAGACTGGTAAGACTAGAGGTGCAGAATGGGTGAGAAGCCGGGCCCCTAGAACAGGGGGGAGACACACAGGATGTAGAGAGTTCTTGGGAGTGGAGGATGCTTCAAAGTCTCTCAGTGGGTGAGGAAGATGTGTATCAAGCCAAGAAGCCAGGGTCAGCATCTAACTCGGGGCTCAGCTGGACGCTGGGCTCCCTCTGCTGATTGTTCCCATCCACATTACAGCCATTACAAAAAACAAAACAAAACAAAACTCTGCAAGTCCAGTCTTTACCACCGCTCACATTTATTGAGAAGCGGTGTGTCTATGTGCCAGGCTCAGTTCTGGGCACCTTACACATATTCTTTTTATTTTCATTATTTCTCCTTAATCTTTATTAGCCTTTCCATATTCTTACACCTTCTTTCTTGCACTTAAAAACCCTGTGAGATAGGTACTATAGTATTTCCATATCATAACTGTGAATTGAAGTCACAAAGCAACTTAGTGACTTGTCCAAGGTCATATAACTAGGAAATATAACCCAGAATTCAGCCTCAGGCGAGACTGCCTCCCCAGCCTGTCCGCTTGGCTGCCGCTGGCAGTGCTGTTATGCTCCCGGGTACCACTAAGCAAAGGAGCCATGCTCACCAACGGATTTGGGTCCCATCCAATTTCTTGGGTTTCAGTCTGTGTCTCTGAATATTTCTTCCTTGGACCCTGTGCAGCGTGGTGGATGAGGTTCAGGAACTTGGCTGGAATTGAGGCACAGTTAAAAAGGGAGCAGAAACTACCACAACAACCAGCATGGCATGATAAACCTAAGTGTGCAGCAGTGGCGTGCGTGCCGTGGTGGTGACCAACAGCTCTCTAAATGGTCTTAAGGCCCGCTCAACAAGGGGAAACCATGCCTGTTACTAGAAAACTAGCCAGCTACCCTAGACTAATGAAGTCATGGATCTTGGAGGAGAATCTACAACCATCACATTACTAAAGAAGCATAATCCCTAATTGCACAGTAAATATTTAGCTGTATGCCAACAGATAAGAGTATTTCTCACTCCTCATCAAAGAAACTTCTCTCTGTCACAGATGGAGACCATTACAGAAAAACACAACTGGTCAAACTGTAAAGAACAAGAGATCATGTGGCGTCCAGTGCCAATTAGCACAGCTACAACACAGTTCCTGCACCTAACAAAAGCTCAGAGACAATGGAGAAAGAAGGTAGAAAGATTGTAAGTGCTAGAGAGACAGGAAGTTTGCTGTGAGATTACGTATCCTAGAAACTCCATAGAAGCTACCCCCATGAAGTCTCACCAACATGGCTGCCTACACAAGACCTGAACAATGACCCCACCAATAGACGTGCTAACATGGAAGGATAAAGGCTCATGAGACTTCAGCCCTAGACAAAAAACTACAGACAACACTATAGGATGCTGAGAGCAGGGGAGATAGTCTTCCCCAGGGAAGAGCCTTCAATTGGTTAGCCAATAATACCAAGTGGGCAGCCCTGAAATCATATAATATAGGTAACAATACCCAGACTGATCAGGGTGTATATGTATAACAACAATGAAAGGAAAAGGCTATGGATCTGAGAAAATTAATGAGGGAATACATGGGAGACATGGGAGGGAGGGAGCGAGAGAGGGAGGGAATAAATGATGCAATTATATTATAATTGTTTAGAAATTAGAGTCTGAGTCAGAGTCTTGGACAAAAATTCCCTATCTTTGACCTAGCCGTGGGATCCCATAAAGAAAAAGTAATGGCCACAGAGATTGGTCCAGGCCCCAAGATGTAGGAATCTGGTTCTCTGCCCACCTTTCAACTACTCTGTCACACTGGATTCTGGATCTTGGGGGCAGAACCTCAGGCAAGACAGACAGGAGCCCTGCCTGCTATCCTGTGGCTTGTGATGTAGATGGACAACAAAGGACAGAATATTCAGGCATACACATAAACCTCCCAAAGAGTGACCCATG